>NC_133329.1:124761271-125023771 GCF_042186555.1 Aquarana catesbeiana | reverse complement strand
TTTCTAGAATAGAAATGTCTCTAATTTACACCCACCCTTGAGGAAGGAGCTTTATTTACTCCGAAACGCGTTGGGTGCAAGAGTACTGTTCATACATTGTATACACACACCAATGTAAAAATTAAATCGCATTCCAAACAATAGATGTTATATTACTGCTTTGTTTTTACTGTTTCAACTCAATAAATTGTATTAGACATATTTTTTTTATATATTTTTGTATGTGCCTCCCTCTTGTTGTCTACTAAGGTTTTCTCCCTGTTTGGAAGCACTTACCTTTGTGAACAACTTTTTTCAAGAATGAAGCAAGCAAAATCGAAAATTAGAACAAGACTAAGGGCCTGTCATCTGGAACAGTGTCTCCGCTAAGGGACAACTGAAAAAAAACCTGATATAGAGTCCCTTGTAAAAAGTCAGTGTTCATACTAGTGTCATGCACTCTTTTTTTGTGATTGTGAGTGAACAGCGGGTAAACATCCAATGGGTATTGGTCACACAGAAAATTATGATTCTGTTTGTTGTTTAAGATCTTCATTATGCTATTCAAAATAAAAAATTGTGGCCCTCGACTAGTTACCAAGTCACTTAAGTGGCTCACACTCTTCAAAAGGTTGGGCACCCCTGCTGTCGTTCCCCCCCCCATTTTTTTAATATAACGTCTTTTATTACCCTCAACGTCCCCTCATATTCAATATTACCGGCGCTATATTGATGACCTGCTCCTCTTTTGGACTGGTACTACAGAGGACCTAATACAGAGAATTGATGCAATCAATGCAGTGGCGGCCCCGTGCATTGTGGGCGCACGGGCGCCGTCCCCCCTATCCCTGCCGCCGCCCTCCCTATCCATGCGCCTGGCCCCTTTCAGGATGCCGGATGCATGTACTCCTATGGCGGGGGTGGGAGGGGAAGTTTTATTTTTGAAGCACCTGATTAGAACCAGAGGCTCTAATAGGCTCCAAAATAGGGTGGGCTCTGATCCCACCCAATTGTGTGACCATAGCAAATTAATTTTCACAATTTTCACACTACAGTGCCTCCCCGCCAATCAGGAGGCAGGTCAGTGAGACCTGTTTCCTGATTGGCCAAAGCGTCAGGCGGTCCTATTGGATACCCACAGATCAGGAAGAGGAGACATGCAGAGGAGACATGCTCTGGAGGAATGGACACAGGGACACCGCCACCACTGCTGCCTGCTGCCCACACTCTTGAGGAGACACAGGAGGAGAGAACACCACAGCCCAGTAAGTGAAGGGCTGGACCTCCAGGGGGGTTACCTTCAGAGTACCGTGAGCCCCGCTGGGGGTGGGGGTAGTTGCCTTCAGAGTACCAGTAGCGCCGTGGGGGGTTGCTGTCAGTTCCACGAGCCACCGGCTGCCCCTGTCCAACCAAGTCTTATGTGCTGTTACCAGGTGAGCTCTGCACAGGGACAGGATGCATATCCATCTGGACAGGAGAGATTGATTGTAAGCTGCCGGGATGGGGGTGACATGAGCATGGTGACAGGAGCAATCTGATCGGCACACCACTCATCTCATCCAGTGTTCAGGCACACAGGGCTGGTAGGATCATACAACCACACTACTGCCAGTGCCAACCAATTGTCTGCTCTGAGTCTGATCACCATATCACTACAAGTACCAACCAAATGTGTGTTCTGAGTCTGATCATAGAACCATACCACTGCCAGTGCAAACCAACTGTCTTTTCTAAGTCTGATCACCAGAGCTGTATAACCTGGTCTGTGAGGCTGCGCTATATACCATGATCTGCGAGGCTGTGCTATATACCATGATCTGCGAGGCTGCGCTATATACCATGATCTGCGAGGCTGTGCTATATACCATGATCTGCGAGGCTGCGCTATATACCATGACCTGCGAGGCTGCGCTATATATGCCATGATCTGCGAGGCTGCGCTATACACCATAATCTGCTAGGCTGCGCTATATACCATGAACTGGAAGGCTGCGCTATATATCATGATCTGTGAGGCTGAGGTATATACTTTGTCCTGTGATACTGAGCTATATACCCTGATCTGTGAGGCTAAGCTATATACCCTGATGTGTGATGCTGAGCTATATACTCTGTCCTGTGATTCTGGGGCTGTATACTCTGTCCTGTGATGCTGAGCTGTATACTCTGACACTATGGGTGGAAGCAAGTGGAATACAGGGGACGGAGTGGGTGGGTTCTATAAGGGCTTATGAGAAGTGGGGGGGTCAAAAAGGAAGGGCAGGGTCCGGTGCCCCCCCATCCTAAATCTTCACCAGCCGCCACTGAATCAGTGGGTTGGCTAACTGTGAAACTAACTCTGACATACTCTACCTTTGATATTAATTTCCTGGATTTAAACATCTACAAAGTTACCTCACATGACCAAACTACTCTGGGAACCCGTCTATATCATAAATCTACAGATAGGAATACCCTCCTCCATGCACAGAGTGCGCATCCTCCATGTTTGATAAGGGGAATTCTGTTTGCAGAAATGCTGAGTGGTTAGGAGTAACTGCAACCCTGACGCTGCAGCAATACAGTTGGATGATATGGTGCAGCGCTTTACAGAACGTGGATACTCCAGGGAGGCACTCCTGAACCATAAACAGCAAGCTCTTATTGCAGCTACTGATACTAAACAGGCCGAGGGACAAGAACATGCAAAACCAAAAGTTTTTTCCTACTCAGTACTCAAGTGGCAGCAGACTGGTCAAAGATGCTGTGACTGCCCATTGCCTCTAGTGATGGCAGTTTATCATCAGCTGGGTCACCCCTACCGATCATGAGCTATCGCAGGGGGAGAAATCTCAAGGACTTGTTGGATCGAACCAAACTCCCATCTTCTCCGGTTTCACATTCCTGGCTACCACCAGCCACATTGGGCTGCTACCGCTGTCCTGACTGCAACACATGTAAGCATATGCTCACTGGGCAGTACTTTCTAAATCCTCAGTCTGGCAAACAGATTTTTATCAAACATAGACTTACATATACTTCAGAATATGTGATCTACCTGCTCCGCTAGCCGTGCAGCTTGTACTATGTGGGGGAACCATTACTCCCTTTAGAGATTGCTTTAATAACCATCGATCAGCTATCCGCCAGGCCTTGGCTTCAAGATCTGCCACGCAACTGGTTGCACATAATTTCCTTGACATGAATCATCCACTATCCACCCTCAAATGCATGATGATTGACCATGTTCCCCCATTGACCAGAGATGGAGATCGCCATCGCCTATTACTGCAACGTAAATGCCACTGGATTTATGACTTACAAACCGCAGTGTCAAAGTAGGGTTGCCACCTCATCCCTTTAAACCCGAACACATATTAATTACACAGGTTCTGAGGCTAATTTAATGCAGATAAGGCACCAAGTGAGTTTAATTACCACCTTAATCAGCCAGGGAACTTGTGTAATTATCGGTTTTAAAGGAATGAGGTGGCAACACTAGCCAAAAGACCTCAACAAACAATTGAGTTACAATTGCTATCTGTGATCTCACCCACCACAACATGTTTCTGCACCATATGATTGATTGCCCTTCTGATTTGCAGCTTTTTTGGCATATAATTGGTAGTGACGATCTCAAGGTGTGTGTGGCTGTCTCATCGGGAGTATTCTGGGATCCCACACACTTTGTATCCAGACTGACCTTGATCCCCACTTAGAAGGTTCCCCACTTTTGCCAGTAGATCTTACTTTTTCTTAATGGCCTCTCTGGCTCTCCCTGTACCTTCGCCGATATAATCTTTACCATCATTTACAGTCTTTACAATCGTGTTTTGTTTTTTACAGGAATCCTTTGGAGATGATTGGCGGCATGATTGCACTGTGTGTGGTCTGCTCTTCAGATGCTGATTGCTCTGTTGCCCTATACACTGTGCAATCTGCCTGACCTTGATCCTGTATATTCCTTTGCTTTTACTGCGGGATTGGAAACATAGATTTTTTTTTTCTTTGATACTACTTATTTTGCAGAGATTGTATGTATTGCTGCATGACTGTGATCACTCTCTTTTTGTATATTTACTATTGTAACCAGTATACTTTTTTGCAGACATGTTTTGTTCTCCTTCATTTTGGCTCTCACACTTTGCTTCCAACCATTTCTTCTTGCTTGCTGTCCACCCTAGAGCATCCCCTTTCTATGTGATCACCTTTCTGATGACACCTGCTACAGGTCTGTGGAGTTTCTTTCTTCTTTATTTTCTTTGCGACAAGTGGGATTGCTCTGCTATGGGTGTCGGCATGTTTGGTGCTCTCCCTGTTCTTAGCTCAAATTGTTTTTAATCTATCATTTATCTGTTTATTTCTACATTCTGCACATTTATTGGGTGACTTCACACTGGGTCCATGCCTGTTTTTGTACCTGTCTTTTAATCTACATACTGGTGCTACACTGGTCTACATCTGGTGCTGCAGGTTGCTCTGCAGCGCCCCCTTGTATTTTTTCCTATACAAACACTACATTTTCACCATGCTCTTCTACTCCAGCTCTGCCTCAGCATTGGTGGCCATAGGTAGCATGACATTCTGTTATGCAGTTTCATTTTTGTCTTTAATGCCTGGATTTTGTTTCCTTTTTTAATGTTTATTTTGGAGGTACGTTTGTTGTTTTTCTGTTCTGCCAAATTTGGACATTTTGCCATGATTGCTTTTAGCTGGAACTTTGATATTTGCACTTGTTGTTGTCATCACATGTGGGTGATAATGACGGGAGGGGTTTTAGGGTATATATGTTGTGTTGCTTCACTTGTTTGTTATTCTGAGGAAGACAAGCTTGTGCCTAGTCGAAACGTCAAATTAAACCACCACCGTCCGTTCACCTTTCAAGACCCATGAGTGCCGCTCTCTCTTTTGTTTTTATATATATATATATATATATATATATATATATATATATATATATATATATATATATATATATATATATACCGTATTTATCGGCGTATAACACGCATCCCAATTTAAGAGGGAAATTTCAGGAAAAGAAACTTTTTTAAAAAAAATAAACCACTTTGAAGCAAAATAATGGTCAGTGAGCATCAATGCTGCCTGATTAGTGCCCATCTACAGCTTCAGTGCAGCCTGATCTGTGCCCATCTGCAGCCTAATCAGTGCCCATCTGCAGTCTAATCAGTGCCCACCTGCAGCATTGCTCAGTGTCCATCTGCAGCCTTGCCGAAATATAGGCTGCCACCGAGGGGAAGGAGGGGACGAGCACTGCCAAAAGAGAGCCTGATCTCCTGTGTACTCGGCTCGGCGTCATGCCCAGTCCTACCCCTTGGCCCGGATCCTATGATGGACATAACGCCGGTTCAATGCTGGGACGTCAATGCTAGGAGATTTCCAGGGGGCGGGACTGAGCGTGACTGCGAGCCGAGTCGAGTACACAGGAGATCCGGCTCTATTTCGGCAGCGCTTGTCCCCTCCTTCCCCTCGGTGGCAGCCTATATCGGCGTATAACACGCACACACGATTTTCCCCCTATTTTAAGGGGAAAAAAGTGTGCGTTATACGGTACGGTATATAAAACGTTCACATCAGTCTCTGTCCACAATCAGCTTACAATATAAAGTCCCTAACTCACATTCATAAATACACATAATAGGAACAGTTTTCCTACCAGCATGTCCTTGGAGTGTGGGAGGAAACCCACGCAAGTACATGGAGAACATGCAAACTCCATGCAGATAGCAATGTGTCTGGGATTTAAATTAATGACTGTAGTGTTGACAGGCAAAAGTGCTAACCACTAAGCCACTGTTCTAATGAGTCTTACTATGTTTTCTGTCTCCTTGTAATATCCTTTGTGAGCTCCCGAACCTTTCCTTTTCCTCTCACTTCTTTTTTTTTTTTTTTTTTTATCCACAAAGAATTTCATTAAGGAAAAACCATTACGTAAATGCTCCTCTCACTTCTTTTTGTTGAAACGAGCAGTGCATAGTAGCTGCCGTCATGTGAACCAGTCTATACACGCTACACATCCTATAATTCATAATCCCTACTCCATCTTGGGAGCAAGCAAGAGAGGGTGACTACATTCCAGATTCAGACTAATAAAAAAAGTAAGAAGAGAATACATACTTGATTTTATAGATTTTTTTATAAACCAGAATTTTGTGTCACTTATGGTGTCAAATATCAAAGGAATACACAATGAACCAAACTTTCACTTCCACACAAAAAAAAAAAAAAAGTGAGTCAAGTTTCATCCTACGCCCTTATGTGTCAGCATATGAGTTCCTGTAGGCAGATTCTACGAAAACTGTAGGTAAAAATACAGAGCAGGTGATAGAAGGAAACCACAGAACAGGAAAACCCAGAACACTTCACACCACAGTTATAGGGCAGGGAAGATTTTCATATAATTGTTACAAAAAAATAGATTTTGAGGGCCGATAACTTATTTTTATTATAATAGTTACCACCAAATAAACTTCAAGCTATGTAATGACTTCATCATGTCTTTGTGACTTTTGTTTATAACAAAGTGATGTAGAATTTCCTAAAGTGGATAGTGTGAAGTGTGCATAGGCAAATGTGATTATGACACCAAAATTGTGTTACTCAAGTCCAAACCAAGTTTTACAGCTTGGACCAATGTCAGTATGTACAGTATGTGCCATACCTGTGGGATCCCACTATAAGCTGGAAATCACTGTAGTAGACATTGATCACCGCTAGCTTCTGGGTTCCATGCCAAGCAGTGTAAATACAGGAGGTCACTTGCTTGGCAGGACCCCATTCAGAGAACACTTTGCATTTTCTCAATAAACACAAAGCATTCTTTGATTGGATGAGGGGGAGGTGCCTACTACAGTGATTTCCAGCTTCTATGGGGATTCGCCAAGTATGACACACACATACCTACAATGGCCCAAGCTGGATAGATGCATCTAGGGAGGTGTGAGAAGAGCCTGCCATTTTCCAGGAATGGGTTTCAGTAACCATAGACTGTCATCTTATGAAAATTCATATCATGCACTTTTATACAGTGCCTTGAAAAAGTATTCATACCCCTTGAAATTGTTCACCTTTAGTCATATTACAACCAAAAACGTAAGTAGGAAGGCAGGGCATAGGCCTAAATTTGTAGGAGGAGCCTCGCCTTTAAAAGGCATGCCCCTGGTCCTCCCTTCTGTCTGCATTTCTTCTCATGTGAGGGGCGTTTCCTTTGTGTTAGGGTCGGTCCTTTCAGTCATCAGAGGCTGGGGTGTGGATTAAACATTCCTGCTGTGTTTTGGACTCTCGTTCGTGTCTGGTCAAGTACATGTAGCGTTGGGGTTTTTGTCACCTAAATCATGTAAATATGTGATGTTCTTTGAATAAGAGTTTGGCTCCCTCTAGTGTCCATTCTATTTAATGTCATTAAGACTTTTTCTTTGGTTTCATTAAAGTGGAAGTAAACCCTCCTATCATTTTCAGCCAAGGAAGCTGCCATCTTGGCCTCTGTTTAATCCACAACTGCCATGATGCTGCACACGTGATCAGTTATGACACCAGCCATTCGATGGTTTCTCAGTTTAGTTGAGAGCACAACCAATGGGAGTGTTACATTTCTGGCACGTGCCGGAAAGGTAACTGTTTTATGGATGGGTTTACTTCCGCTTTAAGCCATGATACAAAGCATTGTGGGAGATGTAGTGAAGGAGGAAGTGACTCATATGTTAAAACTCAGTCAGCAAACTACCTACTCACAATGGACACTTACTTACCCACAAGGCCAAACCACAGAACAGCCTGCTGGGTAAGGAAACAAAAGGGACAGGCGTGGCACATTTTTTCTCTCTTGCTGGGACGCCATTAAAGACCTGCCTGCAGAGAGCTGTGGGTGTGCGATTGGAAGACTGCGGCCTGCTGGCGCGGAGCGGAATCGGGTGTCCTCTAAAGAATTCCGGAACACAGTGTGCTGGATCAGCGCCTGGACAGATCGGAGGGCTCAAGATATCCCCAATGTTTCCTGCATTGCAGTCACCAACCATCAGAAGGACGGTACGGTGTGACGGCGTCAGCTTGGAGCGGGACTGAGATATCATAAGCGGAGCAGTACAAGCATCTGGGCCTTGTGTGGTGAGCAGGCACTCGCCCAGACTGATTTAATACTTTGTTACTGTGCAAATAGGTCCCAGAAGGCTGGTGAGGCCTGTAGTCCCACAGAAGCGGTTTCACTTATTCAAAGACTGTATGCAGAAGAAGTTCCACAAGTGTTCTATATAACCAAGCACACAGTTACTTATAATTTCCATTTACTCATTTCCTGGATTACAAATACTGCAGTCTAATAAGCTAGCTGAAGAAAGAAGACCAAAGACTTTACTATTCACTATAAAGCGTTCTTACTTCTTTTACAGTGGGGCAAAAAAGTATTTAGTCAGCCACCAATTGTGCAAGTTCTCCCACTTAAAAAGATGAGGCCTGTAATTGTCATCATAGGTATACCTCAACTATGAGAGACAAAATGTGGAAACAAATACAGACAATCACATTGTCTGACTTTTGAAAGAATTTATTTGCAAATTATGGTTGAAAATAAGTATTTGGTCAATATCAAAAGTTCATCTCAATACTTTGTTATATATCCTTTGTTGGCAATGACAGAGGTCAAATGTTTTCTGTAAGTCTTCACAAGGTTGTCACACACTGTTGCTGGTATGTTGGCCCATTCCTCCATGCAGATCTCCTCTAGAGCAGTGATGTTTTGGGGCTGTCGCTGGGCAACATGGACTTTCAACTCCGTCCAAAGGTTTTCTATGGGGTTGAGACCTGGAGACTGGCTAGGCCACTCCAGGACCTTGAAATTCTTCTTACGAAGCCACTCCTTCGTTGCCCGGGCAGTGTGTTTGGGATCATTGTCATGCTGAAAGACCCAGCCACGTTTGATCTTCAATGCCCTTGCAGATGGGAGGAGATTTGCACTCAAAATCTCACGAAACATGGCCCCATTCATTCTTTCATGTACATGGATCAGTTGTCCTATTCCCTTTGCAGAGAAACAGCCTCAAAGCATGATGTTGCCACCCCCATGCTTCACAGAAGGTATGGTGTTCTTTGGTTGCAACTCAGCACTCTCTCTCCTCCAAACACGATGAGTTGTGTTTCTACCAAACAGTTCTACTTTGGTTTCATCTGACCATATGACATTCTCCCAATCCTCTTCTGGATCATCCAAATGCTCTCTAGCAAACCTCAGACGGGCCCAGACATGTACTGGCTTATGCAGGGGGACACTGCATAATCTGGCACTGCAGGATTTGAGTCCTTGGCGGCATAGTGTGTTACTGATGGTAGCCTTTGTTACGTTGGTCCCAGCTCTCTGCAGGTCATTCACTAGGTCCCCCTGTGTGGTTGTGGGATTTTTGCTCACCGTTCTTGTGATCATTTTGACCCCATGGGGTGAGATCTTGCGTGGAGCCCCAGATTGAGGGAGATTATCAGTGGTCTTGTATGTCTTCCATTTTCAAATTATTGCTCCCACAGTTGATTTCTTCACACCAAGATGCTTGCCTATTGCAGATTCCCAGCCTGGTGCAGGTCTACAATTTTGTTTCTGGTGTCCTTTGACAGCTCTTTGGTCTTCACCATAGTGGAGATGGAGTGTGACTGTTTGAGGTTGTGGACAGGTGTCTTTTATACGGATAACAAGTTCAAACAGGTGCCATTAATACAGGTAATGAGTGGAGGACAGAGGAGCCTCTTAAAGAAGAAGATACAGGCCTGTGAGAGTCAGAAATCTTTCTTGTTTGTAGGTGACCAAATACTTATTTTCCACCATAATTTGCAAATAAATTCTTTCAAAAATCAGACAATGTGATTGTCTGTATTTGTTTCCACATTTTGTCTCTCATAGTTGAGGTATACCTATAATGACAATTACAGGCCTCTCTCATCTTTTCAAGTGGGAGAACTTGCACAATTGGTGGCTGACTAAATACTTTTTTGCCCCACTGTATATACATTCTGAGAACTGCATTACAACCCAGGGGGAGCCCTTGAGTATGTGTACTGTATTGTACTACTGAAAAGTGTTTGATAGTGCACTGCAGGTTTAATGTGTGTGTCTAAGCTCTGAGGAGGGAGTGGAGTGTGTTCAATATAAAGGATATACCATATTGATTACAGGCTCCACTTTTAGCCTGTATGCATATACTCTCAAGTGACCATGGAAATTAGGGGAAGCTCTGCTGATTTTATCATCCAATCATGTGCAAGCAAAAATGCTGTTTTTTATTTTCCTTGCATGTCCCCCTCAGGTCTACAGTGACTGCACTTTCAGTGCACTTTCAAGTGCACTTGTAGTGCAAAGTGGACTTGCCTTTCGTAAATAACCCCCATTGCGTTATAACTGTGTTACTCGGTATCATTGGGTATTGCATTAACACTACCTCACAGTTGTGGGGTTGATAGGCAGAGTGCAGGCCAAATTAATTATCAGCAGCTCCTTCGGGGGTAAGCGCTACATACAAATATAAAGTGGTTCACAGCAGTGTCACACAAGGCAATGGGATTACAGGAAACTTTGCTTACCAACCTGTATTACCAGTTGTTTTGTGTATGTGTATGTACTAATGTTATTCACACTGGCTTAGGGTAACTGCCATTTGCTGCAATTACTCAATGCAAACATTTTTTAGAACCTGAAGACTGTATGCAATGAGTAAATGACAGAGATCTATTGTACTTCACAAACGCAGTGATCAGTCATGCTGTGCATTTCATCATTTCACGCCCAAAGGGTACTTGCCAAAACTATTTTCCAACAAGTCTAAACAAAACTCAGAGTGCAGAATGGTAGAAAAAAAAATAATTATAATGGGAAAATGTATCATGTTTTCTAATAGGTGGGGGTAACGGTAAGTACAGCATGCGCATTTACATTCAGCACAGATGTGATTTGGCCCCCTTTTTTCTTTCAGGTGTTTCATGAGTACATGTCGCTGAGGTATGGCGGGTAGGGGCATTTCAGTTTTTTATGTTTTTTTTGCTACTGTTATACTTCATGTTTATTATCCTCTAGGGTTTTCTTTCATTGCCAGGTGGTAGCCTTATGTTTGCTTGTCTTTTTGATTTCCATGGTTCTCATTTCTGCGTGACCTTAAGGACCCAGGGGGTTCATATTTTTCTCTCGGTTCAGGTTATTACAGGTAGGTATGTTATTAATCACCAAACTTGCTTTTTTGTTGACAATTAGGGATGAGCCCGATGTTCGAGTGAACGTAAGTTCGACTCGAACATCGGGTGTTCGCCTATTCGCCGAATAGCGAACAATTTGGAGTGTTCGCGGCAAACTCGAAAGCCGCAGAACACCCTTTAAAAGTCTATAGGAGAAATCAAAAGTGCTAATTTTAAAGGCTTATTGGCTTGGTATTGTCAAAAAAAGTCTTTGGGGACCTTGGTCCTGCCCCAGGGGAAATGTATCAATGCAAAAAAAAGTTTCAAAAACAGCCGTTTTTTCGGGAGCAGTGATTTTAATAATGCTTAAAGTGAAACAATAAAAGTGAAATATTCTTTTAAATTTCGTACCTGGTGGGTGTCTATAGTATGCCTGTAAAGTGGCGCATTTTTCCCATGTTTAGAACAGTCCCTGCACAAAATGACCTTTCTAAAGGAAAAAAAGTAATTTAAAACTATTCGCGGCTATAATGAATTGTCGGGTCACGGCAATACAGATAAAAGTCATTAAAAAAAACAGCATGGGGGTCCCCCCAAAAATCCATACCAGGCCCTCTGAGTCTAGGATGAATATCAAGGGGAACCCCGAACCAAAATTTTTTTTAAAATGGCGTGGGCGTCCCCCCAAATTCCATACCAGGCCCTTCAGGTCTGGTATGGATATTAAGGAGAACCCTGTGCCAATTTTATTTAAAATAGGGCTTAGGGGTCCCCCTCAAAATCCATACCAGACCTGAAGGGTCTGGTATGGATTTTAAGGGGAACCCCGCACCAAAATTTTAAAAAAAATGGCGTGGGGGTCCCCCAAAAATCCATACCAGACCCTTGTTTGAGCACGCAACCTCATAGGCCACAGAAAAAGAGGAGGGGGACAAGAGAGTGCCCCCCCTCCTGAACTGTACCAGGCCACATGCCCTCAACATGGGGAGGGTGCTTTGGGGTAGCCCCCCCAAAGCACCTTGTCCCCAGGTTAATGGGGACAAGGGCCTCATCCCCACAACCCTTGCCCGGTGGTTGTGGGGGTCTACGGGTGGGGGGCTTATCGGAATCTGGAAGCCCCCTTTAACAAGGTGACCCCCAGATTCTGCCCCCCCTGTTTGAAATGGTAACGGGTACATTGTACCCCTACCATTTCACAAAAAAGTGTCAAAATGTTAAAAAACCACAAGACACATCTTGGGACAAGTCCTTTATTAAAAAATAAAAAAATAAAAATGTCCCACGAAGTCCATTCATCTTCTTCTCTCACTCTGCCGACGGACCGAAAAAAAATAATAAAAACCCCGCACGCCGCCACAATCCACCTCCATGGGAAGCACCCGCCGTAATGACCGTCCTCTAAGGTGACAGTTCTTTTATAACTGAGGGCGGGGCCACATGGTGACGTACCTGGGTGACCCCGCCCCCTCTGATGCATGGGGACTTTCCAATGGCTTCCCCATGGCATCAGAGGGGGTGGGGCCACCCGTTTACATAAACGGGTGGCCCCGCCCGCCTCTGACACCTCGGGGAAGTCATTGGGAAGTCCCTGTGCTTCAGAGGGGGCGGGGTCACCCGGGTATGTCACCGTGTGGCCCTGCCCTCAGTTATAAAAGAACTGTCACCTGAGAGGTGACACCAAAGCAGAACTGTCACCTGAGAGGTGACACCAAAGCACCCTCCCCATGTTGAGGACATGTGGCCTGGTACGGTTCAGGAGGGAGGCCCTCTCTCGTCCTCCTCTTTTCCTGCGGCCTGCCAGGTTGCGTGCTCGGATAAGGGTCTGGTATGGATTTTTGGGGGGGACCCCCATGCCATTTTTTTAAAAATTTGGGCGCGGGGTCTGGTATGGATTTTGAGGGGAACCCCTACGCCTTGTTTTTTTTTTTTTTTTAAATTGGCGCAGGGTTCCCCTTAATATCCATACCAGAACTGAAGGGCCTGGTATGGAATTTGGGGGGACCCCCACGCAATTTTTTAAAAAAATTTTGGTTCTGGGGTTCCCCTTAATATTCATACCAGACCCAAAGGGCCTGGTATGGATTTTTGGGGGGACCCCATGCCGTTTTTTTCAATTACTTTTATCTGTAGTGCCAAGACCCGACAATTCATTATAGCCGCGAGTAGTTTTGAATTACTTTTTTTTCTTTAGAAATGTCATTTTATGCAGGGACTGTTCTAAACATGGGAAAAATGTACCACTTTACAGGCATACTATAGACACCCCCCAGATACGAAATTTAAAGGAATATTTCACTTTTATTGTTTCACTTTAAGTATTATTAAAATAACTTCTCCTGAAAAAATGTCCTTTTTAAAACTTTTTTTTTGCATTGATACATGTCCCCTGGGGCAGGTCCCAGGTCCCCAAACACTTTTTATGAAAATAACTTGCATATTAACCCTTAAAATTAGTACTTTTGATTCTTCACGTTTGTTTCCCATAGACTTTAACGGTGTTCGCGTGTTCGAACAAATTTTTTGCCTGTTTGCATGTTCTGCTGCGAACCGAACCGGGGAATGTTCGGCTCAACCCTATTTATAATCATGGGTAGGCTAAGATTTATTTTGTCGGGTATCACGGCTTGACACAATCGCTAGCTTACCTGTCACGTTCCATGGGTTACAGTGGGGGTGATCGGTTTAATTGTCTTATGCAATGACAGGGCCTCTCACCCATCACTCGCACATCATTTGTTTCTAGGTTTAATTTCTCTCAGGTCTTTATCTCTATCAGGACGGGGTTTTGGTCTGCGTGACCTTTCGCCACTCACCACCCTTTGTGTCTACTATCGGCCAGCGCGTTTTTCACCGCATCACTGGGGGGGAGGGGTGTCAGGGTTACCTACCAGGTTGCACCTAGGCACCCCATGGTCAGCTGGGTAAGGGTCACACAGTACATGGTATCTGGATCGCCTCCACCGGGAGGTCTCTCACGATGTTCACTATTACAAAAGTCTGTTTTGTCTTAGTCATGTTGCAGTTAATTTCTTAAAACCTGTGTTGTTCATAGTCTAACATTTGTTCTGAAGATAGCTTTGGTATGTTCATGTTCCTTTTGTTCCATAATTTCATTTCTACATATCTGCTAGGTTTCACTGCGTGTCTATCAGGACCCAGTGGTTTCATTTTTTTCTTTAAAGAGGAGTTCCACCCAGGGCGTCCAGTAAAAAAAAAAAAAAAAATTAAAAGTCAGCAGCTACAAATACTGCAGCTACTGACTTTTAATTAGACACTTACCTGTCCCGATGCAGGGGATCGAAGCCCCGCTCGTCTCCCCCTCCGTTCAGCGGCGCCGACATTGCAACTGTGGGCGCCGGGCTGTGGCTTCACAGCTTGGCACCCACTGCGCATGCGCGAGCGGCGCCGAGCGCCGTGATTGGCCGCTCAGTCACCTGGGACCAGTAATGGGTCCCAGATGATTGACAGGAGGGAGGGAGCAGAGCTGAGCCCTTCCTGTGCTGAGGAGGAAGTGATGTCACCAGCCCAGGCACTGGAAGAGGCAGACTACGAGGGACCACCTAGCAACAGGCATTTAGAGGTAAGTAAAAAAAAAAAAAATATCCAAATGTTTTTTTGTATTTTTTTTTTTTTAATTTTTCATGTAGTTTTTTTTTTTTTTTTTTTGGTGGAACCCCACTTTAAGTTCCAGCGTGTTTCAGGTAGGTATTATATTGTTTACCTTAGCTACACTGCATCACTACATGGCTATTTTAGGGTTTTCACCATCACATGGGTTACTTATCAGTTTATAGGTATGAACGGGTTGAGATGATCGTTTTTAATTGACTTGTGCAGTGGCAAGTTCGCTCATCTGTTTCACATATGTCATACGTTTCACATTTCACTACTCTGATATTTTACCTGACACGTTTTCAGGTTTTCGGGGCCTGAGTGTACGTTTTTAATTACCTGCTACGCCTCAGGTGGCTTCTTTCCATTTCACTTACTGACACGTTTTTAGTCCGTTGTTTACACGAATGTCACCGGCTAACCCACTTGCACCATATGGTTAAAAAAAAAATAAAATAAATAAAAAAAGGAGGGTTTATCATTTCATGATTTAATCACTCGCTCGTCACAAACCAACACGTTTTCAGTCCGGACGTTTAATTTACTAATTCACTATCACCTTTGTCGATTAGGTCATGTCTCAGGTGACAGACATTGAGGATTTTGCGTCCAACCCTCCTTCTCCGGCTAGGGGTTCCGAACACGGCAGTACGCCCTCCCTGAGGTCCTGGACCATTCCCAGACTGATGGCTGAATTACAGCGCAGGGGTATCTATTACCCAGCGTCAGCATGCAAAGCGGAACTTTTTAGACTCTTGTTCCCTAGAGCATCAGGCTCCATTCTTGAGCAAGTCACCCTTCGCTCAGTCAGGTCATCCCTCACGCAAATCCACTCCACTCTAAGTTTATTGTCTTAGAAAGCCCTCCATGCCCGGCCTTGGAGGCACCTGTCGTCCTCAGCACGTCAGCAGTCTCCGTGTCACCCTTGATCGATCCGTTAGCCGCAGGTAAAACTGCTAGCTCGCTGTCTGTTACTCCGTCTCATTTTAACTCTCATTTTTAGCTAATATCAAAAAGGACATTTTGGATGGTAAAGATGTCAATTTAGCTTCCCTGTTGATAGCGGCTCATGACATTGCTGACAATAAGTCATATGCTTGTGGTGAGGTCTCGGTGGTAGTCAAGACCAGGGACCATAGGCTTAATCGCAAACTCTCCATTCTGGACCTTGTTCTAGCGTTTAGCATTTTTAGGGATGTTATTTGCTCGGTTAGTCCTCAGAGGAGGGAGGAGCTTGATCTCTACCTTTATGCTGTAGTGAAGTTGGGGCAAAAAAACGGGGGTTCAGCCTTCTATGATTACCATCGTTCTTTCTCTGCTAAAGCTGCAGCTATGTTTGCCCAGCACCAGGTGATAACTGACTGGAGCAACGTGGATACTGAGCTTTTTTGTCGCCATTTTGCAGGGTTAAGGTCTACTGTGTGTGCCACGTGCCAGTCTTCCGCACATACTACCTTCTGGTGCCCTCTCATGGGACCCCCTGCTGTTCCAGGTACCTCCAGGGTGCCCTCAAGTTTATTACCAACCCTAGCTCATTTGATTTCTTTTGACAAACTTGGCCACCTGATTCAGTTTCTAGGCAAGTCACAGATTTGTAATAATTTTAATCGTGGCTCATGCAATTACAGCCAGTGCCGCCTCCTGCATGTCTGTGCCAGCTGCTATAGGGCGCACCCCAAATCTGCCTGTTCGCTGAAGCAGGTGAAGCCCTCATGACAAAGCCGCATCAATGTCCCTTTCTTACATGCCTGTCTGGCTTCCAGTCCTTCCCCCACGTTATGTAAATTTTTGGATTAAGGGTTCACTCAGGGTTTTCACACAGGTTTCATTACATTACCTCAGGGGACTTTTGAGTGTAAAAATCAGTTGTCATCAGTAGCAGACCTGGAGGCGGTGGATTTGCTGCTCCAGTCTGAGCTGGACAAAGGCTTTGTCATACGGCCTTTTTCTACACCACCTTTTCATAATTGGAGGGTCAACCCCCTTGGCTTGGTTAAAGGGAAATATTTGAATAAACTTTGATTTAAGATTTGTCGGCCCTTCATTGTTCTCATGTGTCTAGTCTGAATTCCTTAATCCCATCAGAGGAGTTTTCACTCAAATATGCATCTGTGGACCAGGCAATCCAACACATCATCAGCATAGGTAGGAATGCTTGGTTGTCCAAAGCAGACATTTCGGATGCTTTCAAGCTTCTCCCTATTTTGCCTTCTCTCTGGTAGTGGCATGGCATTAAGTGGAGGGGGGCTTATTATTTTGCCACCAAGCTCATTTTTGGGTCAAAAAGCAGCTAGCTTTTTGATGTCTTTGCTGAAGCACTCAGTTGGATCCTCATGCATAGGAACTCTGTCAGGAAGTTATCCACTATTTGGATGATTTCCTCCTGATCAAGCCGTGCACCCACTGATCTGCAGAAGCTCATGGCCGTGTTTTCTGCACTTGACGTACCTATGGCAAGTAAGAAAATGGAAGGACCAGCTACCACTCTGACTTTTTTGGGGATCGTGTTAGATTCTGGGTCCATGGAGGTGAATCTGCCGGCAGATAAGTTGGCTAGGATCAGGAATCAGATCCATGGTTTTACAGTTTCGCAAGCCATTTCCAGGAAAGATTTGCAGTCACTGTTGGGCAAGTTAAACTTGCTATGAGGATCATTAAACTTGCTATGAGGATCATTCCGCAGGGCAGGTCTTTAATTTCCGGTTGCTAGCATTGTTACCCTCAGCCCCTGACTCCGATTCCAGAGTCAAGTTAGATGCAGCGGCTTTGTCTGACCTGCTTTTTCCTCCAGCACTGGAATGGCATTTCCATGTTCATTCCTGTCGTTTCAGTATCTTCTTTCCAGGTCATTTTTGCCACACATTGGCTGGCAAGGACCATGGCCAGATGAATGTCGGGCAATTCCCAGGTTCACACAAACGTCTGCCTTGTTCGAGGTCTACCCCATTGTGGCTGCAGCTCAGGTGTGGGGTCACTTGTGGACGGGCAACACGATGGTGTTCTACACAGACAATCAGGCAATTTTTGAGATCATTAACAAGGGTAGGTCAGGTTCGCTGCACATCATGTCTTTCATACGCAGGCTCTTCAGTTTAGTTTTTACATTCACTGCAGGTTTATCAGTGGGGTACAGAATACAGCAGCAGACGCTTTAATTTTCCCTTATTTTTTCAGCAGGTTCCAGACGCAGACATCTGTGCCACCCCGTCCCTGCTTTGCTCTCTCCTGAGGATGGATTAGATGTACACTGGGTGGGCGCATTAAGATTGATAGACAGGTCACTGTCTGTCAATACAAGGAAGGCCTACAGCACAGCCTGGAAAACATTTCAGGTTTTTCAAACATTGTACCCTAGGCCAAATTGCTTCAATAGTCAATACCTTTTACCTTACTGTCATTCCCAACTGAAACTGTCTCACAATACTATCAAGGGATACTTGATAGTATTATCTAGCAGTAGTAGGTATAGTAGGTATCTAGCATTTCATTTCCCTACGACATCCCGGTAGGCCTTCAGTGTTTACAGTACATTCCATTAAAGCCATCCTTAGGGTATTCAGAAATGCAACCCCCCTAGACCTACAGGCTTCCAATTACAGGGCACGTTTTCCGGGGCATGTCAGATATGTTGTCCAGGTCCCCTTTTGGGCAACTGCCTAGTCTTGTGCTCAAGGCAGCTATATATTCAGCTTTTTATGGGTTTCTTAGACCAGGTGAATTTACTCGTACTGGAGCTAAGTCCCGTATGCTTTCCATTAGTCAGTTAGACAGGTACCACAACAACTACCTGTTACACCTGGAGGCGTGTAAAACGCAGCAAACAAGAGCCATTCTATTGTAGCTCTGGCTGTATGTTTAGGGTCATTGTCCTGCTGGAAGACACCCCAGTCTCATGTCTTTTGCAGACTCTAACAGGTTTTCTTGTAAGATTGCCCTGTATTTGGCTCCATCAGGGCCGAAACTGTGGGGGGCACACACACCGGGTGACACATCTAGGGGGGCGCCGCCAGGGGTTCCGTCACCCCCACCTGCACTGGAAAGCGCTGCTTCAAGTGTGTCACTGCCGCCCATAAAGTGTAATGGACAAGCAGTGCCCACTGCATAGTTTGCAAATACTGGAGAATCAAATAGGAGGGAGACTGCACGCCAGCACTATAGAAAGGCATTCCAGAGTGACGCTTCAGCATGGGAGGACCTTCGTGGAATTGGAAAGCATTTATTAGGACAAGGAGGGGGGTTTGTGTGCAGAAGGCCCTGGACTAGGAAGTTAAGGTTGGTATGGTAAAGGATTGGGGGGCCTGGGGACTGCAGAGAAGGCCCTGGACTGGGGGGGCAGAGGGTGCCTTGGACTGAGGGGGGTGCGAAGGAGGCCCTAGGCTAGGGGGGTTGCAGAGGAGGCCCTGGACTTGGGTGCAGTGGAGGCCCTGGGCTGAGGGGGGGTTTGGAGCAGAAGGCCTGGACTGGGGGGGCTCATAGGAGGCCCTGGACTGGGGGGTGCAGTGGAGGCCTTGAACTGATGGGGGTACATTGGAGACACTGGGCTAGAGGGTGCAGAGGAGGTGCTGGACTGAGGGGGTTGCAATGGAGGCCCTGACCGGGGGGGGCGCAGGGGAGATCCTGAACTTTGGGGGTGCAGAGGAGGCCCTGGGATGGGAGGGATGGTGCAGAGGAGACCCTGGACTGGGAAGGTGCAGAAGAGGAGGCGCTGGAGTGAGGGGTGCAGAGGAGGGCCTGGACTAGAAAATGGTTGGTGTGGCAAGGACCCTGGATTAGGAAGGGAGTACACAGGAGGCCCTGGACTGTGAATAAAATCAAGGCGCCACTCTAAGTGCAGAGACTATACGAGGTTTATTAAAAAAAACAACAAGGAAAGGCGGTACTCACAAGGGTACATGAAAAAGAGCATGTTGGCAATGATGCCGGAGTGTCCTGGAGTATCTCTGATCCGGGTCTGGATGGCGGTGGTGTCCGATGGACAGGCTGCGCTAGTGAATGCCGTCGCTTCCTGCCGCTGTCGCCTACACATTCACCTACCGGAAGTGATCTCATCTCTCTGGTTTCCAGCGTGCGTTCCAGCGGCAAGAAGCGATGGCATTCACTATCCACAGTACCCAGAGGATCGCTTCTTTTCCTGCAACGGGGCTGCCTTCTAATGTGGTCAGCATTTTATCTACTTTATGGACAATAATTCAGCCCATATGGATATTACAGACAATTGTCCTTTCTAGTAATTTTAATTTCCTTTTTTATTTCTATCATGTGCATTGTTTTTTATCCTTATTCTTATTACTACTCCATTATAGAATTAATTTTTTTATCATCTACAAATCCTAAACTGTGTCGGGCGTAGCGCTCACCTTCACCTGTTCCTGGACTGTGAAGAGGGGGGTGCAGTGGAGGCCCTGGACTGTGTGATGCAGAGGAGGCCCTGGACTAGGAGTGGAGTACACCAGAGGCCCTGGACTGTGAAGGGAGCGTGCAGTGAAGGCCCTGAACCGGGTGATGCACAGGAGGCCCTGGACTAGGAGGGGAGTACACCGGAGGCCCTAGACTTTAAAAGTGGTGTTGGTGTGGCAAAGGACCTGGATTCGGAGGGCAGGGTACAGATGAGGCTCTGAACTCGGGGGGGAGGGGGGACTGTAGAGGAGGCCTTGGACTAGGAGTGGAGTGCAGAGGAAGCCCTGGACTGGGGGGTGCAGAAGAGGTCCTTGACTAGAAAATGGTGGTTGGTGTGGCAAAAGCCCCTGGATGGGGGGGGGGGTACAAGGGAAATATTGAACTAGGTGAGGGGGTGTCTGGAGGTCCCAGATTAGGAGAGGGGGTGTCTGGAGGCCCTAGACTAGGACAGCAGGTGTCTGGAGGCCCTGAACTATGAGAGGGGGATAGTGGAAGCCCTCTGGACTAGGAAAGAGGGTGCCTGAAGGAACTGCCAGCTTCAGGTAGAAAGAGCTGAGAAAAAGCCTGCCTGAGCTCTGGAGGGTGAGTTCACAACATAAATGGGGACATTTATCAATTGTCGCAAGTAATGCCAAACAGGAGCCGAGAGACAGGTTGTGTGATAGATTTATTGCTTGTTTGACTTATCCTGTGGATCACAGCAGTGCAGATTGTTTTGCACTCCTGTGACACATTTTCAGCTGATAGCGGGCTGTCGGCTGACATCACAGAGCCGATCCAGGCTGGAGAAAGATCGCAACCATATGGTCGGGGTCCGCTCACATGCCTGGACCAGCACCCAGCTCAGTCTGAGCCACCCTCCACAGCTCAGAGCAGAGAGCCAGAGACTGACAGTCACCAGCTCTCTGCTCAGGGAGCACTGAGAACTGAATGATCAGTGGTGTATGATTACTCAGTTCTCAGCCTTAGAGCCAACAGGGGACAGATGCAGCATCCACCTACGTAAGTACGATAGAAAGAAAAATTCCCATACTTCTCTTTTAATTACCTGACATCTCCTCTTTCCTGCTATCTGGCCACACGACAACTAGGCCTCATTCACATGGAGCATGTGTCCATGCCCTGTGTGATGGTTGTGTACTGCATGGGGATACTTGGTGTTCTGTGCATCCCTGTGTAGGCAGTCCAGTCAAAGTCAATTGGGATGCAGCAGCAGCATGGACATAGTCGAATGTCTAAATTTGATACGCAGACAGCAAGGGATGCATGTATCCGAATGCACAGTGTCTGCATTCGGATCTGTGCACCCACTTCTATAGGTGAAGCTGTCTGGTGGATGTAGATGCAGCAAAAAGTGGATCAGCATACAGGACCTGTTTCAGCACCTGTCTGAATGAGCACTTAGGGGCATTTATCAAAACTAGAGCAGACAGAATCTGGAGCAGCTGTGCATGGCAACCAGTCAGCTCATAGCTTTCAGGTTCAAAACTGAACAAGCCGAACAGAGAAGCTGATTGGTGACTATGCACAGCTGTTCCAGATTCTGACTGCACCAGTTTTGATAAATTCCCCTCACTGTGTTTTACATTTCTTACTCCTGACTACTGCACTCTAAGTACAACACATTCATAGGCGTGCGCACAGGGTGTGCCAGGTGTGCCTGGGTACACCCTAATCGCCTTGTGTGGTGCATATTCCCCCCTGTTTAGACCACTGATATTTCATCCCCCAAAAAAATGTTACAAAAGAATTTTTTTTTTTTAAATAAAATAAACAAAATTACACTGTCCACTGCCCTACTGACACCATCAGTACATATACACATGCATATGTATTTGAGCTTTGGGGTGCACACCCTAATGCAAGAGGCTGCGCACACCTATGAACACATTCTTTGGTAAAGTGGTTGTAAAGGCTAAAGGTGCAGTCTATGCATGAAGGTAAAGAACCTTCTGTGTGCGGCAGCCCCCCCCCCCCAATACTTACCTGAGCCCCCTCTCGATCCAGCGATGTCCACAAGAGCCTTGGCTCTCTGGGGACTCACACTCCTGATTGGCTTTTGGCAGCAGCGGGAGCCATTGGCCAATCAGGAGACGGAGTGGGCGGGAGTGCACCTGCTTGGATGCCCCCATAGTAAGCTGCTTGCTGTGGGAGTACCCGGAGAGAGGGAGGGGCCAGGGGAGCCAGTGAGGGACCCAAGAAGAGGAGGATCATGTTTGTTATTTAAAAAACAAGACTTTAATATCACTTTAAGCTTAGCTGTGTGTAGTAAAGGATATGTAATAGAACCGTTTTATTTTATTAAAATTAGTATACTGAGGTATGTACTGTCTGTTACATACTCACTTGTTGCACAGTCATTTAAAGCATATGGCCATATAAGCCCCTCCCACTGTTGATGCAATCTGAACCACGCCTGCAGTTTTGGTGCGGCGCCGCTATATTGCCACATACCATTTTTGTTGGGGGGGGGGGTGCAAAAAATGACCAGCCCCGGGTACCAGATGAGTTGGGCTCCATCCATCTTCCCATCAACTCTGACCAGCTTCCCTGTCCCTGCTGAAGAAAGGCATCCCCACAACATGATGCTGCCACCACCATGTTTCACGGTGAGGATGGTGTGTTCAGGGTGATGTGCAGTGTTAGTTTTCTGCCACACATAGCGTTTTTCTTTTAGGCCACATGTTTCTTCCACATGTTTTCTGTGTCCCCCACATGGCTTCTTGCAAACTGCAAATGGGACTTCTTTTGGCTTTCTTTCAAAAATGGCTTTCTTTTTGCCACTCTTCCATAAAGGCCAGATTTGTGGAGTGCACAACTAATAGTTGTCCTGTGGACAGATTTTCCCACCTTAGCTGTGGATCTCTGCAGCTCCTCCAGAGTTACCATGGGCCTCTTAGCTCTCTGATTAGTGCTCTCCTTGCCCAGCCTGTCAGTTTAGGTCAGGAATATGCAATTAGTGGACCTCCAGCTATTGCAGAACTACAAATCCCATGAGGCATAGCAAGACTCTGACAGCCACAAGTATGACACCCAGAGGCAAAGGCATGATGGGACTTGTAGTTTTGCAACAGCTGGAGGTCCGCTAATTGCATATCCCTGGTTTAGGTGGATGGCCATGTCTTGGTAGGTTTGCAGTTCCATACTCTTTCCATTTTCGGATGATGGATTGAACAGTGCTTCGTAAGGTGTTCAAAGCTTAGGATATTTTTTTTTTTTTTATAACCTAACCCCGCTTTAAACTTCTCCAGAACTTTATCCCTGACCTGTCTGGTGTGTTCCTTGGCCTTCATGATCATGATGTTTGTTCACTAAGGTTCTCTAACAAACCGCTGAGGGCTTCACAGAGTAGCTTTATTTATACTAAGATTAAATTACACACAGGTGAACTCTATTTACTAATTAGGTGACTTCTGAAGGCAATTGGTTCCACTAAATTTTAGTTAGGGGTATCGGAGTAAAGGGTGCTGAATACAAATGCACGCCACACTTTTCAGATATTTATTTGTAAAAAAAATTGAAAACCATTTATAATTTTCCTTCCACTTCACAATTATGTGCCACTTTTTGTTGGTCTATCACATAAAATCCCAATAAAATAAATTTATATTTTTGGTTTTTACATGAGAAAATGTGGAAAATTTCAAGGGGTATGAATACTTTTTCAAGGCACTGTATGCAGCCGTTGACTTATTTGGTCTTCTCAATGCACAATGACAAATGAAAAAGTATACTTGAACCTTTTTTTATGATCTGCCACAAGGCACCACATACTGTATATGTGAAGCAGACCCATTGGAAACAATGGAATACCAAGTAACATGCAGTTTAATTACACACATTGTAATGCATAGGTGTGAACAGGGTCCTAAACATTTCTGTATCTATAAACATTGTGGAGAAATTACATTTCAAATTTCACAGCACAGGTATTGGAAGCAGGTGCAGGTGGGTGGCCCTGATGCACCTGCATGCTTGTCGCATTTGGCCGAGCGGCTGTGTCCATGCAACCACTCCATCCTAATAGACTTGAATGGGCTGCCTGTTTGGTATGAGTTCTTTAAAAGCCCCCTTTTGGACCCATTTACTATAGTAATGCATTGGTATTGGTTGCAAACAGCAGGGATTCATAATAAAAACAGTGTTCTAAAATCTGATAAAGAGTTAGGCCCCTTTCACACATGCGGACCGTATGTCCGTATTTCATCCATCCGTTTTCGGATGAAATACGGACATACATGCATCCCTATGGGATAGCGGGTGTCAGCGGATGTACATCCGCTAACACCCGATGTCGTCCGCCTCCGCTCTCGTCCGATTCTGCGGACGGAAGAAAATCCTATTTTTCTATCCGTCTGCAGAGCGGATCGGAGGAACACGGACAGACGGTCCGTGCTCATCTGATCCCCCATAGGGGAGAGTGGAGATCTGACAGGGCGGTCCCTGCACAGTGTGCGGGTCCCGCCCTGTCATCTGCCTGCTCAGCTGGGGAAAGCGGAGCGATCCCCGCTGAGCAGCGGATAAACACGGGGTGGATCAACACGGATCCGTCCCGTGTGAAAGGGGCCTTACTATACTTTACATACAGTAAATTCATTTTGCATTACCCTATCAAAAGCTCTCTGTTAAAATAAGTTAAAGTAATGGGATTCCTAGGAGATTTAGGTCACGTGCATGAGACTTTGAAGACTTTGGCAGGTCTGAATTATGTAAAAAGCAAACAGAAGTGAATGGCTAAAGTCTTAAAGCAGATCCTCCCTCCCACTCCCACGTCCCTCCTCATTGTACACTCTTTTTTTTTTTCTGAAAGCGGGTACCTAGTTTTGAGAGGTTCCCCCTCCCACTCTTGCACAGCAGAAGGAAGTTCAGCCCCCCTCCCCTGGGACACAAGGAGGCTGTGGGACCATTCAGAAAGCACAGGGTGTCTTGTGCATGCGCAGTGGGGAGCCAGATGTGAGCCAGCAAGACACAGCTGGCTTCTCACAGTCAAAATGATGGCCCAGGCACATAAAGACTGGCGTAGAACCAGCCCAGGTAAACACAGGTCTGAATCCCTGAGCTGGTTAGTGTCTTTTTATTTAAAAAGTCAGCATCTACAGTGTTTGTATAATATTACAGTATTTAATTTTTTTACAGGACCACAGCTCTGGTCTAAAGTCCCTGGATCTCCAGTTTAAAGTCTCCATTTTCCTGCTCACTATGTGTGTGTCAGTGCTAGGAAATTTTGTGATCACATAGTTCAGAAGTAAACAAGAGAAATACAGTAGGCTGGTTAATACTGCCTTTGATCTTCAGTGATAAATATCTAGTTAGAAGATGGTGATAGCAGCAGAAGAGACAACTGTGGTTGGTGAACGAGAAGGAAAAAGCATTATCAGCTGTCTCAAAAGGTGTGTGCAGCCTATTGCATTAGGGTGTGCACCTCATATGTGTGTGTGTGTGTGTATATATATACAGTATACAGTATCTCACAAAAGTGAGTACATTCCTCACATTTTTGTAAATATTTTATTATATCTTTTCATGTGACAACACTGAAGAAATGACCCTTTGCTACAATGTAAAGTAGTGAGTGTACATCTTGTATAACAGTGTAAATTTGCTGTCCCTTCAAAATAACTCAACACACAGCCATTAGTGTCTAAGCGACTGGCAACAAAAGTGAGTACACCCCTAAGTGAAAATGTCCAAATTGGCATTTTTCCGCCCCGATGTCATGTGACTCGTTAGTGTTACAAGGTCTCAGGTGTGCTAAATTTGGTGCTATCACTCTCACTCTCTCATACTGGTCACTGGAAGTTCAACATGGCACCTCATGGTAAATAACTCTCTGAAGATCTGAAAAAAAGAATTTTTGCTCTACATAAAGACGGCCTAGGCTATAAGAAGTTTGCCAAGACCCTGAAACTGTTATTTATGATCATGTGTTATATTGGATGATGTTTATACAAATAAAATTTGTTACCCTCCTTACACATCTTGTTGATCTTGTGATCATCATGGACACCTCACTCAAAGTCCCACGGGCGATTGTCTGTTTCTGAAATTGAGTTGCACCATGGTGGCCAAGACCATACAGCGGTTTAACAGGACAGATTCCACTCAGAACAGGCCTCACCATGGTCAACCAAAGAAGTTGAGTGCACGTGCTCAGCCTCATATGCAGAGTTTGTCTTTGGGAAATAGAGGTATGAGTGCTACCAGCATTGCTGCAGAGGTTGGAAGGGTGGGGGTCAGCATGTCAGTGCTCAGACCATATGCCACACGCTGCATCAGATTGGTCTGCATGGCTGCATGTTGTCCCAGAAGGAAACCTCTTCTAAAGATGATGCACAAGAAAGTCCGCAAACAGTTTGCTGAAGACAAGCATACTAAGGACATGGATTACTGGAACCATGTCCTGTGGTCTGATGAGACCAAGATAAACTTATTTGGCTCAAATGGTGTCAAGCATGTGTCGCAGGAACCAGGTGAGGAGTACAAAGACAAGTGTGTCTTGCCTACAGTCAAGCATGGTGGTTGGAGTGTCATTGTCCAGGACTGCATGAGTGCTGCCGGCACTAGGGAGCTACAGTTCATTGAGGCAATCATGAGTGTCAACATGTACTGTGACATACTGAAGCAGAGCATGATCCCCTCCCTTCGGAGACTGGGCTGCAGGGCAGTATTCCAACATAATGACCCCAAGCACACCTCCAAGATGACCATTGCCTTGCTAAAGAAGCTGAGGGTAAAGGTGATGGACTGGCCAAGCATGTCTCCAGACCTAAACCCTATTTAGCATCTGTGGGGCATCCTCAAACGGAAGGTGGAGGAGCGCAAGGTCTCTAACATCCACCAGCTCTGTGATGTCGTTACGGAGGAGTGGAAGAGGACTTCAGTGGCAACCTGTGTAGCCCTGGTGAACTTTATGCCCAAGAGGGTTAAGGCAGTGCTGGAAAATAATGGTGGCCACACAAAATATTGACACTTTGGGCCCACTTTGGACATTTTCACTTAGGGGTGTACTCACTTTTCTTGCCAGCAGTGTAGACATTAATGGCTGTGTGTTATTTTGAGGGGATAGCAAATTTACACTGTTATACAAGCTGTACACTCACTACATTGTAGCAAAGTGTCATTTCTTCAGTGTTGTCACATGAAAAGATATACTAAAATATTTACAAAAATGTGAGGGGTGTACTCACTTTTGTGAGATACTATAAATAAATATATATATATACATTTACAGTGGGGATGGAAAGTATTGAGACCCCCTTAAATTTTTCACTCTTTGTTATATTGCAGCCATTTGCTAAAATCATTTAAGTTCACTTTTTTTCCTCATTAATGTACACACAGCACCCCATATTGACAGAAAAACACAGAATTGTTGACATTTTTGCAGATCTATTAAAAAAGAAAAACTATTCAGACCCTTTGCTCAGTATTTGGAAGAAGCACCCTTTTGATCTAATACAGCCATGAGTCTTTTTGGGAAAGATGCAACAAGTTTTTCACACCTGGATTTGGGGTTCCTCTGCCATTCCTCCTTGCAGATCCTCTCCAGTTCTGTCAGGTTGGATGGTAAACTTTGGTGGACAGCCATTTTTAGGTCTCTCCAGAGATGCTCAATTGGGTTTAAGTCAGGGCTCTGGCTGGGCCATTCAAGAACAGTCACGGAGTTGTTGTGAAGCCACTCCTTCGTTATTTTAGCTGTGTGCTTAGGGTCATTGTCTTGTTGGAAGGTAAACCTTTGGCCCAGTCTGAGGTCCTGAGCACTCTAGAGAAGGTTTTTGTCCAGGATATCCCTGTACTTGGCCGCATTCATCTTTCCCTCGATTGCAAGCAGTCGTCCTGTCCCTGCAGCTGAAAAACACCCCCACAGCATGATGCTGCCACCACCATGCTTCACTGTTGGGACTGTATTGGACAGGTGATGAGCAGTGCCTGGTTTTCCCCACACATACCGCTTACAATGCAGCAGAAATTTTTTTGTAACCTTGGCCAGATCTGTGCCTTGCCACAATTCTGTCTCTGAGCTCTTCAGGCAGTTCCTTTGACCTCATGATTCTCATTTGCTCTGACATGCACTGTGAGCTGTAAGGTCTTATATAGACAGGTGTGTGGCTTTCCTAATCAAGCCCAATCAGTATAATCAAACACAGCTGGACTCAAATGAAGGTGTAGAACCATCTCAAGGATGATCAGAAGAAATGGACAGCACCTCAGTTAAATATATGAGTGTCACAGCAAAGGGTCTGAATACTTAGGACCATGTAATATTTCAGTTTTTCTTTTTTAATAAATCTGCAAAAATGTCAACAATTCTGTGTTTTTCTGTCAATATGGGGTGCATTAATGAGGAAAAAAATGAACTTAAATGATTTTAGCAAATGACTGCAGTATAACAAAGAGTGAAAAATTTAAGGGGGTCTGAATACTTTCCGTCCCCACTGTGTATACTGTATATATATATATATATATATATACACACAGACACACACACTCTCATAAATAAATGTAAACAAATATTTTAGTCGTTGTCAGTAGGGCAGTGGACAGTGTCAGTAAAGCAGTGGATGGTGTCAGCAGTTTATTTTTATTTATTATTTTTTAAAAAATTTTAGCAGCCCCATTTAGACTTGGTCTAAACAGACCCCTGATGCCTCACTTTTGAGAGATTCCCCAGTCCCTTTCTTTGCAGCCTCAGCCACACTGACAGTGAATAAATGGGAAGTGCTCTGTGCTGAGCAGCTTTCTGTTCACTCACAACCCGAAGCATAGTAAACACAGATTACTATGCTTCAGTTATGAATAAATCCAGTGGGTCATCGGTACCCATGACTCACTGTGTTCATTTAAAAAAGGAAGGCGCCAGCACTCGCCATCCTAAAACATCCTCATGTGTGTCCGCAGCAGCAGCCGGTGGATGGAAAGAGGAGGGAAGTCGTCAGCATTGGCGAAGGAAGGGAGGGGGGTTGGTGGAGTGGTCAGCAGGGGGAATCTGCATCACAAAAAGTGATTAGGGTGTGCCCAGGAACATCCGCCACACCCTGTGCACACACTTATGAGCTGACTTTGGTCAATATTCTGATTATAAAGATTTATGTGTTTACCAGCTCTGTTCTATTCCAGGTACTATGGATACCTGTTCCATGAAATCCACAGCCACGGTGCATCCGAGGCAGAATCCAGGAGCTCCAAGACCAACTAGGGGCCCCCTCACCTGCTTCAACTGAATCCCTGCTAGGGAGAACGCTGGGAGGATTAGCCCACACCCCACAGCAGGAACTGCTGCACAGCCCTGACCCAAGGGAACTAGAAACCAGGGACTCCACTCTCCCACAGACTTTCCCTCCATGATGGCCGCTTTCTCTCAAATGCTGACCAGAGGCCTGTCGCACACTGCGGCCCAGATCACAGCCTCCATTCATGCAGATCTGCAGCAAATAGGCTAGAGAATAGAGGTGATAGAACAGAAATCTGACCAAGCAGCCCTGAGAATAAAGCAGAATACTGCCAGAATCCAGGAGCTCCAAGACCAACTAGAGGTAGCTACCTCCAAAATAGATGACCTCGAGAACAGGTCAAGACGCTATAATTTTAGAATCAGGGGACTCCCAGAATCCAGTAAGGATGTTTACCCGGTGGTTTAGGAAGTCATCAAAAATCTAATGCCTGACATCCCGGCACACCGCCTGGAGCTTGACAGAGCCCACAGAGCGCTACAGCCACCACGCTCTGATGGCCTACCAAGGGACATTAAAGTGAAACCGCTCTTCTACGTGGTCAAAGAAGAAGTGATGAAGCTATCCCGCTCGGCGGAGAAACTTGCAATGATGGGTCAACAGAGAAAGGGATATTACTGCTCCAGGTAGATCTAATTGGAATGAACCTCTCCTCTAGTTTAGGTCACAGGTGCTGACAATGCATATAGCACTGGAATTGAGAAAAATTCTGGACAGCAGCACTCCAAAAAATCATAGCTATGATTAAGCACTGTTTGATAGCGTGAAACGCGTCAGATCTTCTGTCCGTTGTGCTGTGGCATGTATTTTAGATTTTTCTTGACGAATAAAGGCTATTTTTTGGAGTGCAACTGTCCAGAATTTTTCTCAATTCCATGGCAATGATGGGTCACCAGATCCAAATCTTTGCGGATCTTTCTCCATACACGGTACAAAAGCGACGGGCGCTGAAACCACTCCTCCACGTCCTAGCTGGCAAAGATATCATCTACAGATGGGCTTTCCCGCTCCACCTGAACTTCTCATACAGCAACAAACCATATAGCTTCTCCTCTTTTCCTGATGGCGAACAACTCCTACTACAACTAGGGCTGATTTCCCAGGAACTACCACCACTCCCTACCAACAGAGGAGCAGCATCTTCCAAACGACCATCGCCTACCAGCCCGCTATCTCAAGTGTAGCAGAAACAACATTCTACAAGATCACGAGAGTCCCTTCCGCCATGAGACTGTTCACATATTACCAATGCCTCTCTATTCTCCTGACTCCCTTTGGAACTGAGTTTGTGGCCTAACTGCTGCCATGGAAGTGGCCTCATGCTTAGCTTGAGTTCACCTCGGGACTAGCCCCAAGTTCCTCAAAGTAGTTTGTTTCCAGTGACTGACTCTTACCGCAACCCCCCCAGTTATCCGGGTTCTCTGGTTTTTGTTACTTACATGCTACTTCAACTTAACTGATAGTCTTTACCTACAGGCATTTCAAATTTGTTGTTTAGTTATTTTTATACCTTTTGGATGTTTCATCCGACAATCTTATGCCCAGATCCCTGGCTCTACGCAGATGTTGCATCACTTCTCTGGAACTCTAGATTAAGCAGAGCCTAGGGGGCAGCGGGGGCTCTTTTGAGGGGACCCCCCCAAATGGGAAGTTTGATTCCTCCCTTGATATACAGCAATACAGACATGGGCAGCTGTCTCGCCCTCTCCCATAGCCGGCGACAGGCGCCAACATCACGCCTATCACCCTTATCTACTATACTCTATGGTGGTGCGTGTTGCTGTGTGGGGGAGTGTGAGATGGATCAAATAGATCTGAATGTGTTCTACTTCTGTGTCAACAGGGCTCAAGCTTCAAGATTTTTACACTGTCATAGATGACTCTTAAGGTGGGGGTGACTGGAGTGGTCACAATGCACCTCCCTCTGACACCGATAGGTGAACTTCACCTTTTTCCCCCCTCAGAGTCAGATTCCTGCATCCTCCTTAGGACGTCTTGGGCTTCCTTTGGGTAAAGGGCCAAGCAGCAATGGGTTCATCTCTGGTCCTAGTGGGATTGGGATCTTATTGTATAATGTATTCCCTAATGCAGGGGTCTCAAACTGGCAGCCCTCCAGCTTTTGCGAAACTACAAGTCCCATGAGGCAATGCAAGGCTGACAGTTACAAGCATGACTCCCAAAGGCAGAGGCATGATAGGACTTGTAGTTTCGCAACAGCTAGAGGGCCACCAGTTTGAGACCCCTGCTCTAATGCATCTTCTTTCTCTTTCTCTTGTTCCATGTCTCTCTATGCTCTCCCCTCCCTCTTCTCCCATCCCTTCCCCTCTCCACCACCTTCATCAGCTACAGGGTCTCGCTGGATTCCCTACCTCTCGGAATACGGGATTAGATCGCAATGACGCCTGGGATGACTCCTATCTGCCAGGGAAAGCGCCAATGACTGGTAAGATTATCTTACACATAACACCCAACTACCACCCGCACCATGACTGACTCCCCACAGAGGAATCTGAAACTCCGTATCTTCTCCCACAATGTGCACAATATATAAACGGTGCATGTATGCCCATCATTAGAAGTGGGTGGATGAAGGGAGGTATTCTAATGATGGGCATACCCACCAATTAATCTCTTTTTTTCGTTCAGCCCACAGGCTGCATGAAAAAAAAAATTACAATATATGCCCAACAAGGACCAGCAACGTACTGGTATGTTACTGGACTTTGAGTGGTTATACCAGAATGATGCCTGCAGGTTTAGGTATCATCTTGGTATCATTCTTTTCAGCCAGCGGTTGGCTTTCATGAAAAAGCAATCCTAGCAGCTAATTAGCCTCTAGATTGCTTTTACAAGCAGTGGGAGGGAATGTCCCCCCTCCCACCGTCTTCCATGTTTTTCTCTGGCTCTCCTGTCCCAACAGGGAACCTGAGAATGCAGCCAGTGATTCCGCCAGCTGACCATAGAGCTGATCAGAGACCAGAATGGCTCCAATCATCTCTATGGACTAAGAAACAGGAAGCTACAAGCATTTCATGACTTAGATTTCGCCGGATGTAAACAGCGCCATTGGGAAATTGGGAAAGCATTTTATCACACTGATCTTGGTGTGGTCAGATGCTTTGAGGGCAGAGGAGAGATCTAGGGTCTAATAGACCACATATTTTTCAAAAAAGAGTACCTGTCACTACCTATTGCTATCATAGGGGATATTTACATTCCCTGACATAACAATAAAAATGATAAAAAAAAAAAATGAAAGGAAAAGTTTAAAAATAAGATAAAAAAGCAAAAAAAATAATAAAGAAAAGAAAGCACCCCTGTCCCCCCCTGCTCTCGCGCAAGGCGAACGCAAGCGTTGGTCTGGCATCAAATGTAAACAGCAATTGCACCATGCATGTGAGGTATCACCGCGAAGGTCAGATCGAGGGCAGTAATTTTAGCAGTAGACCTCCTCTGTAAATCTAAAGTGGTAACCTGTAAAGGCTTTTAAAGGCTTTTAAAAATGTATGTAGTTTGTCGCCACTTCACGTTTGTGTGCAATTTTAATGTATGTCATGTTTGGTGTCCATGTACTCGGCCTAAGATCATCTTTTTTATTTCATCAAACATTTGGGCAATATAGTGTGTTTTAGTGCATTAAAAAAGTGTGTTTTTTCCCCAAAAAATGCGTTTGAAAAATCACTGCGCAAATACTGTGTGAAAAAAAAATGAAACACCCACCATTTTAATCTGTAGGGCCTTTGCTTTAAAAAAATAAATAATGTTTGGGGGTTCAAAGTAATTTTCTTGCAAAAAAAAAATGTTTTTCATGTAAACAAATAGTGTCAGAAAGGGCTTTGTCTTCAAGTGGGTGATGTGTGACATAAGCTTCTAAATGTTGTGCATAAAATGCCAGGACAGTTCAACCCCCCTCCCCAAATGACCCCATTTTGGAAAGTAGACACTCCAAGCTATTTGCTGATAGGCATGTCGAGTCCATGGAATATTTTATATTGTGACACAAGTTGCAGGAAAAAGACAATTTTTTTTTTTTTTTTGCACAAAGTTGTCACTAAATGATATATTGCTCAAACATGCCATGGGAATATGTGAAATTACACCCCAAAATACATTCTGTTGCTTCTCCTGAGTACGGGGATACCACATGTGAGACTTTTTGGGACCCTAGCCGCATACGGGACCCCGAAAACCAAGCACCGCCTTCAGGGTTTCTAAGAGTGTAAATTTTTTATTTCACTCCTCACTGCCTATCACAGTTTCGGAGGCCATGGAATGCCTAGATGGCACAAACCCCCCCAAATGACCCCATTTTGGAAAGTAGACACCCCAAGCTATTTGCTGAGAGGTATAGTGAGTATTTTGCAGACCTCGCTTTTTGTCACAAAGTTTTGATAATTGAAAAAAGAAAAAAAAAATTTTCTTTTCTTTCTTCATTTTCAAAAACTAATGAGAGCTGCAAAATACTCACCATGCCTCTCAGCAAATAGCTTGGGGTGTCTACTTTCCAAAATGGGGTCATTTGGGGGGGGGGGGGGTTGAACTATCCTGGCATTTTATGGCCTTCAAAACTGTGATAGGCAGTGAGGAGTGAAATAAAAAATTTACGCCCTTAGAAATCCTGAAGGCGGTGCTTGGCTTTCGGGGCCCCGTACGCGGCTAGGCTCCCAAAAAGTCCCACACATGTGGTATCCCCGTACTCAGGAGAAGCAGCTAAATGTATTTTGGGGTGCAATTCCACATATGCCCATGGCCTGTGCGAGCAATATATCATTTAGTGACAACTTTTTGTAAATTTTTTTTTTTTTTGTCATTATTCAATCACTTGGGACAAAAAAAAATGAATATTCAATGGGTTCAACATGCCTCTCAGCAATTTTCTTGGGGTGTCTAATTTCCAAAATGGGGTCATTTGGGGGGGTTTTGTACTGCCCTGCCATTTTAGCACCTCAAGAAATGACATAGGCAGTCATAAACTAAAAGCTGTGTAAATTCCAGAAAATGTACCCTAGTTTGTAGACGCTATAACTTTTGCGCAAACCAATAAATATATGCTTATTGACATTTTTTTTTTACCAAAGAAATTTTGGACTAAATTTATGACTAAAATTGAGTTTATTGTATTTTTCTTATAACAAAAAGTAGAAAATATCGTCTTTTTTTTCAAAATTTTCAGTCTTTTTCCGTTTATAGCGCAAAAAATAAAAACCGCAGAGGTGATCAAATACCATCAAAAGAAAGCTCTATTTGTGTGAAGAAAAGGACGCAAATTTCTTTTGGGTACAGCATTGCATGACCGCTCAATTAGCAGTTAAAGCGACGCAGTGCCAAATTGTAAAAAGTGCTCTGGTCAAGAAGGGGGTAAATCCTTCCGGGGCTGAAGTGGTTAAGTAAATAGAAGGGGATGCGGAGAAAGAGCACTGCGCCATGCTGCAAGAGAATGACAGGAGACCGTGGATCGGCTGCAAATGTAGCAAAAAGGCAGAGTGACAGAGGGAGAGAGCTGCTTGTCAGCTGCCCGGGCCCCCTGTTGAACTGATGGGGCCTAGGCCCGGTACAGGAGGACTGGTGGTGCCCCCTTATTAGTGGCCCTGCCTGTGGTAAATAAATGTGTACTGTAGAAATCAACATTCTTTACAAAAATTAATAGAGGTCATCTGACAACTATAGAAGTTTATAGGTATCAAGTTCATAGATATCGTCACTATTGTAAAGCCACATATTTGTGGTGTCAGTGACCAATTATTCTTTCAGTAACAAAAATAAACATGTGAAATAAATTACACATATTAATCACACACTACCAATGTGCTTAGAGCAAAAGTAAGTAACAACATAGCCCATTAAAATAAAAAAAACACAAATCCAACATTTTCTGCAATATTCAACCTGCATTCAGGGATGGTGGGTACTTTTCTTCTGCCCTAGATGCGACCAGCATCATTTAACCCACCCCAGCCTGTGACTGGACAGCACATTTTTTGCTTCACCCATGTTCTGACTGTCTCAGTGTGTTGCTTCTTTCTATCACACTGTAGTGCTACTATACAGGAACAGCAAAGAGCTGATATCAGGTATATCAAATTCAGGTAACTGCATTTAAAAAATACATTTAATGATGTGTAGATGATTACAGAGGAATATTAATCTGCATCTTTTATATCTGCCTAGAGTTCAGGTTTAAATCAAACTTTACTCAGTTTATATGATCAAAGAACAGTGTGTTCCACTGCAGCCAGCATTTACCTTGGATTTACTGGGAGTGTCCTTCCTGAAACCTGTGCTGTGTAACTTCTACTTTCTCTTCTTCCTGTATCGCCAATCATATTCAACTTCCGAAAGCATTGAGTATTCTGATTGGTACAGTGCCTTGAAAAAGTATTCACACCCCTTGACATTTTCCAATTTTTTTGTTAAAATGGCCAAGTCAAAGTCCAGACCTAAATCCAGTTGAGAATCTGTGGCAAGACTTGAAAATTGCTTGCTGTTCACAGACACTCTCCATCCAATCTGACAGAGCTTGAGCTATTTTGTAAAGAAAAATGGGCATAAATTTCACTTTCTAGATGTGCAAAAAGACTTGCAGCTGTAATTGCAGTGAACGGTGGTTCTACAAAGTATTGACTTGGGGGTCTAAATACAAATGCACCCCACACTTTTCACATATTCATTGGTAAAAAAAAATTTAAAAAAAAATATAATTTTCCCTTCACTTCACAATTTTGTGTTGGTCTATCACATAAAATCCCAATAAAATACATTTAAGTTTTTGGTTGTAACATGACAAAATGTGGAAAATGTCAAGGGGTATGAATACTTTTTCAAGGCACTGTAGTTGTGAGAAATGTTCTATTACAGGCTTTTTGCCTGTTTTAAAGACAGCAAGGGACCTGTAGTGGGTGTGATTGTGAATCCCTTACCTGCATCACAAACGGTTCCTTAGATCATCAGATTACCAAATTGAGTGGGCTTGGGCAGGGCACTACATATAAAGTTTGGACAAAAACTGAAGTGCTGGGCAGGAAGGCTGTGCTGTGTCCTTTGATGCAGTTTAAGTCTTCATTTGCAATTTTCACTGGTGTGTACTCTTTAAAATATGACAGCGATCAGCTCCAGAATGGCAATTAGGCAAAAATATCTGATAGGTACATAGTAAAAATGCCCAACACTTTCCATCTAATCTGATCCTGGTAGTTTATTACAGTTATTCTGTGTCCTTGCATGGTCAGAATGTCAATGAAAAAGTTTATGCTGACATTTTCTGTACAGTAGACTGTGCTTAGCCCTCAAATGATATTAAAGTACTGCTGACAATTTATGAACCTTATTGTTTCACTGGAATTACCTGTTTTTTCATGCACTATTATGAGGGCTGGCATACGCTCATCCCCAGATGTGTGGAAAGGTTCAACAGAACAGACTTTGACCACAATGAAAATTTCTGGTAGGTGGTTTGAGGTGTCTTGACTCTCATGTTAAAGTTGAAATAAAGTGAAAAAAAAAACAGAGACAGTACAGTTGCTACTACTTATTCTCCCCATCTGTAGGATGTCAAGATTATTTATTACAGGTACTTACTGTATATAGCACTGTCAATTTACACAGTTTTTTACATATATATTGCACACATCACATCATTCCCTGCCCTCAAGGAGCTTACAATTGACAGCCCCTAATTCACATTCATACATGCTAGGGCCAATTTACCTACCAGCATGTCTTTGGAGTGTGGGAGGAAACCCACATAGGTGTAGCCAGGTGCTGGTTAATGTTACCTGTGTCATCGTGGGATATTCTGTAACACCAGCTGCAGTGAGCCTGTTTCCCTCTAGTGCTCAGCCTGGACACTGTGTCATCAACTCCTTAAAGTGGATGTAAACCCGATTTTTTTTTTTTTTTTTTTTTTTTAATGTCATAATGTAGAGTATAAAATTTCCTATCATTTGAGCCCAGTCTTGCCACAAAGAGTTAATCCAGCTCTGAGCATATTGTTCAGTGAGATAAAACTTGACAAACAGAGAAAAACTTTGTCAAATCCTCCCCCTTGCTGTGAGTGACAGGTGATTTACATCTCGTGCACTAGCCTAAGACATGCATTATTTTTTAATTCCCGCCCACTCCTTTCTTCAGCAGCTCTGCAAGGATTGGCTGTTCCACACCTCAGCATGATTTGGCATGCTGAAGTCATGTGGTTACTTTCCTGTCTTTTCACTGGATGTTAGAGATCATAGCAGAAGTTCAGTGTAAGAAATACAGTGGGGACGGAAAGTATTCAGACCCCCTTAAATTTTTCACTCTTTGTTATATTGCAGCCATTTCCTAAAATCATTTAAGTTCATTTTTTTCCTTATTAATGTACACACAACACCCCATATTGACAGAAAAACACAGAATTGTTGACATTTTTGCAGATTTATTAAAAAAGAAAAACTGAAATATCACATGGTCCTAAGTATTCAGACCCTTTGCTGTGACACTCATATATTTAACTCAGATGCTGTCCATTTCTTCTGATCATCCTTGAGATGGTTCTACACCTTCATTTGAGTCCAGCTGTGTTTGATTATACTGATTGGACTTGATTAGGAAAGCCACACACCTATCTATATAAGACCTTACAGCTCACAGTGCATGTCAGAGCAAATGAGAATCATGAGGTCAAAGGAACTGCCTGAAGAGCTCAGAGACAGAATTGTGGCAAGACACAGATCTGGCCAAGGTTACAAAAAACTTCTGCTTCACTTAAGGTTCCTAAGAGCACAGTGGCCTCCATAATCCTTAAATGGAAGACATTTGGGACGACCAGAACCCTTCCCAGAGCTGGCCGTCTGGCCAAACTGAGCTATCGGGGGGAGAAGAGTCTTGGTGAGAGAGGTAAAGAAGAACCCAAAGATCAATGTGGCTGAGCTCCAGAGATGCAGTCGGGAGATGGGAGAAAGTTGTAGAAAGTCAACCATCACTGCAGCCCTCCACCAGTCGGGGCTTTATGGCAGAGTGGCCTGACAGAAGCCTCTCCTCAGTGCAAGACACATGAAAGCCCGCATGGAGCTTGCTAAAAAACACCTGAAGGACTCCAAGATGGTGAGAATTTAGATTCTCTGGTCTGATGAGACCAAGATAGAACTTTTTGGCCTTAATTCTAAGCGGTATGTGTGGAGAAAACCAGGCACTGCTCATCACCTGTCCAATACAGTCCCAACAGTGAAGCATGGTGGTGGCAGCATAATGCTGTGGGGGTGTTTTTCAGCTGCAGGGACAGGACGACTGGTTGCAATCGAGGGAAAGATGAATGCGGCCAAGTACAGGGATATCCTGGATGAAAACCTTCTCCAGAGTGCTCAGGGCCTCAGACTGGGCCGAAGGTTTACCTTCCAACAAGACAATGACCTTAAGCACACAGCTAAAATAGCGAAGGAGTGGCTTCACAACAACTCCATGACTGTTCGACTTAAACCCAATTGAGCATTTCTGGAGAGACTTAAAATGGCTGTCCACCAACATTTACCATGCAACCTGACAGAACTGGAGAGGATCTGCAAGGAGGAATGGCAGAGGATCCCCAAATCCAGGTGTGAAAAACTTGTTGCATCTTTCCCAAAAAGACTCATGGCTGTATTAGATCAAAGGGTGCTTCTACTAAATACTGAGCAAAGGGTCTGAATACTTCGGACCATGTGATATTTCAGTTTTTCTTTTTTAATAAATCTGCAAAAATGTCAACAGTTCTGTGTTTTTCTGTCAATATGGGGTGCTGTGTGTACATTAATGAGGAAAAAAATTAACTTAAATGATTTTAGCAAATGGCTGCAAAATAACATTTAAGGGGGTCTGAATACTTTCCGTCCCCACTGTATATAGATTTCTCTTCCATAGACAATTTGTTTGGTAGGCACCTTTAACAAAAGTCAATTGAACAATTTACTTTTGACAAAGGAGTTGTGTCATCAGGGCCATAGACTGCTTGTATTTCGGACGAACCAGAAGGAATTACACAAAATTCGAGCAGTGTCCTGATGACGCAGCATATAGCCAAGTTGTCTCCAGTGGTAATGATGAAGATGGAGGAGATGGAGATGATGATGATATGAGGTCACTGATGCAACTTGGGTGCCAGATAGAGCAGAGGAGGAAATTGAAGGTGAGGCGGCACAACCCCAAGGAGGCCGACATCAAGAAAGAGTAGAGAGCAGCCACCCTATTCCATCACATTCTGCAGCAGTTATCTCCCGGCCCACTCCCAGAAGCTCAGCTGTCTGGGCCTTTTTCAGCACATCTGCAGCAGATCGCACTGTTGCTATCTGCAAACTGTGTCTCAGGCACATCAAATGTGGCAAAAACACCAGCCATTTGGGTACCACTTGCTTAACAAGCCATTTAAAGTCCAACCACTCAGCCCATCGGCAAGAGCCCCTAAAAGCCACAAAAAAGGGGCACAAATCTGTCCCTTCTCCTCCTCCTTACCCACTTCAGTCTGCCCCTGCTATACCGAGTCATTACCTCTCAGCAGCCTCCACTGACAGGGATGATGGTATAGCACAGGGTGTCCCAGGTCCTAGCAGCACGTCTGCCAGCAGAACATCACCAGCTGTAGATTTTAGTGGGCAAATTTCTCTGCCCCATCTGCTGCAGCGGAAAAAAAAAATACAGTCCCTGCCACCCACATGCCCAGCGTGTAAATGTAAGCTTGTCAAGCTTGTGGCTCTCCAACTTCTGTCTTTCAGCCTGGTAGATTCTACCCCCTTCCGTGAATTCGCACAATGTGCTGTACCACAACGGCAGGTTCCCAGTCGCTACTACTTTTCACATAAGGCCGTTCCATCTCTCTACCATCACGTGGAAGAGAATGTTCTGACATTGTTGGGCAAGGCAGTCAGCCATAAAATCTACCTTGGTTTGTAGCAAGAGAGGTAACAATAAGCCGCCCTTGGTTCTCCCTCACTCCACTGCGCCAAAGACCAGTGACAAAACTAAATAACTGTTGTGTAAATGAATACAAGATGTGTACATACACAGTGTACAGTGAAAAGCTGCCACTTAAATAAATGTGTAAATTGTTCTGAATCCCAAAACTATACCTCTCACATGTGTACAGATAGAGATAGTGGCGCTAATATATATTTGTAAAGATATAAGTCAAAACAGCATGATACCGGTGACACTCTGATTCTATAAAAAAAACGTGTCAGTATAAAAATAAAAACATTACAAAAATCATAAACTGTGAAAAGTCTATGGAAAAAGTTCACATGAAAAAAATCCAGCACAACAGTAGTTTTTCAATCTTCCTATGTGATAGATCTTCTACTCTTCCACCACACCACTGTGATAGTGACACCACTCCCTCTGAAGAGCACACTCACCAGAATGTATAGCCTCCCACTCTCGTGTTTGGCAAAACAGCAATTGAATCACACCTGGGTTGCATGTGATGAACCGTGACTGCAATCAAGCCGGTTCCATATGTGAAAGACAAATGAATAAGGTGCTCCACATAGCGTGATACCGTTTTAACAAATTTATTAAAATCACTTCAAGCACACGTCAATGATTGCACTCACTTTTAAACTGAAACAAATGAGCGTTTGAACAAATCCACAGCAAACAGGATCAATGATCCAACTGTGCACCACGGTCACAGCGGACCTGAAGTGTAAACTGGTGTGTCTCTCACCCAACCTTCTAAGGCCCAGCAGTCCGATCGGCATAGTCCTCTCCAGACAGCAGTGCCTAATGTCAGTGCGATGGAATGCCGTGTAATCACGCCCCAGACATGTTTCGTCGAAAAGACTTCTTCCAATGGCATCCCATTGGAAGAAGTCTTTTCGCGGTGTTCGAAAGTTCTGGTGTGAACCGAACAGGGGTCCGTTCGGCCCATTCCTAGTGATAAGAACAGAGAAAGTAATCGGAATGTACCTATTTAATAAATGGTGAATGGCACCAAAGTGCCTTATCACCATGATAAATACGGAGAAAAGCTCGCTAGATTTATCACAAAGGCCCTTTTGTGGTGGCAGGATTGCTCAGCATATAAAGCATCCAATATGGTGCTTTGCATCGTGTAGCTCCGTGTTTCATCCCCTCTTGACCTTCGGGGGGAAATTCATTATAACCTATAGAACTGTTTTCGGTGCACTGATGCTTTAGGAAAGAGGCACAACACATTGAATTTTACAATCAGCAATTCTTTGCCGCTTGCAACTGCATCACTGAATGCACTTTTATTTGTTTTAGGCTCCATGCACACTAGCCTTTTTATAAGCTCCTAGAAGCTTTTATTAGCATTTTTTTCTGCTCCTAGAAGCTAAATAATATTGGCCTGTGTGTCCATGCACACTACATTAGGCTATTAGCATTTTTTGAGCTTCAGTATCTAAGAGCAGAAAAACAAAAGTTTCTTGGAGCATTCCAGCAGAAACGCTATTAACAGCGTTTTTTAAAATGTTTTTTCCTATTTTTTTCCTATTTTAGCAAAATGCTAACACTCTTAAACGCTCATAAGCACTTCAAAAACGCTACTACAAAAAGCTATTTCCTGTGTTTTTTTATCCCGCGTTTTTTTAGCTGAACAAATAAAAAATGCTAGTGTGCATGGAGCGTTAGGCCCCTTTACACGATCGGCCCGCAAAGATCCGCCTGTCCGTTTTTCAGGCGGATCTGAGCGGGCCACCCATTGACTTTTATGGGCAGGCAGATGTCAGGATGACACCTGCCTGCCATCCGATCCGACAAGATCCGCTGAAAACAGACGTATGGTCGATACGTTCGCCATCCGTCCAGCGGATCGGATGAAGACAGCTGTCCATTTTCATCCGATCTTCCCATAGAGAACAGCGGGGCTCTGATAGGTCCGTCCCTGCACAGTGAGTGGAGACAAACCTGTCATCCGCTTGCTCAGCGGAGATTAACGGAGCGATCCCCCTCTGAGCGTCCACCCTTTTCCTACTGACACCTCTTTTGTACATTTTTTATCTGTTAAGCGTAATTGTTGTGATAATACTAGCAGTAGTGTGAAATAGGAAACAGAAATCAACTTTAACCACATGAAATGTTTTTATCTGTATAAGTCAGGGCTTGGGAAACACTCTGTTCCATGGAAATGGTTGTTTTATGTGGTAAGTGACTCACTTGGAGTTTAATACAAGTAGGCTGCAAAGAATGTTTGTGTATGTGCAGAGCATGGGTCAGATACTGATCTTCCAGCTCTGTGATTGTCATTTGTTATCATGTAAAAATACAGACATGTGCTTATGGCCGAATGATAAGAAGAATCTACATTTTCTGTGGCCAATTCCAGATGCAAAGGAAGTCCCAATAAAGATGATTTTTTGTACCTTACTGACTCAAAAGGCACAGGCTGTCTGTTAAGGGGCTTCTACTCCTAGGGTTGCCACCTTTTCTTCAAGTCAAACCCAAACACTTTAGCGGCGCACAGCAATTTTTTTTTTTATAGTAAAAACTATACATATATTTTGCTATTAAATAACATTTCTAATCATATGAAGTTAATAACAAGCTTCCCCCTTTACATCACAGTCCACAGAGTTCCCTTTCACTGTAAGGGGGGACTCCACAGGCTCTGATGTAAGGGAGAACTCTGGGGTCTCTAACATAAGGAATCCTCTGGGAACCCTGATTTAAGGGGGAACACTGAGAACTCTGATGTATGGAGAAGACTCTGATGTAAGGGGGAACATTGTGGCCTCTGGTGTAAAGAGGAACTCTGATGTAAATGGTGCTCTGAGAACCCTGATTTACCTTAGTGTACTCACTCAGAGGCAGGAGAGAGAAGGGGGGAGACTTCAGTCACAGACAGGGATGGATGGTGAGCTCACTCACCCCTTGGCAGTCAGCATCTCTCATCCAGATGTATCTGAGGCTGCTGGACTTCAAATTTCCGGCCCCCACTTTCCTTTTCTGAGGCACAGCCCTGGGGATTGGAGTGTGGGCAGACACAGAGGGGTAGGGGGTGGGAGAAAGAGGTGCAGATCGAACCCTCTCTCCTCTCCTGTCTGTGTGTGTGTTTGGGGGGTTGTTAGTGTTGGCTTTGGGCAGCATGAAAGAGAGTGTAACAGACACTCTCAGCTTAGAAAACCGCAGCCAGCAACCCTGCTGGGAAGCAATAGTCCAGTCTGAATAATGTGTCCGGGTTTCAGACAGTTCCAAACCCGAACTGTCCGGGTGAATCCCGGACAGGTGGCAACCTTATCTACTCCTGAAATATAACTTTTGCACCTGGCCTCCCCATACATAAATGCACATCTCATCTTCTGATGTAATGTAACTAAATGTGAAGTAAATGCAAATGTAAATGTAATGTAACTAAAACTGTGAAGATACAGGCCAAGGACAAGGACTTTTACAGTCTGCACCACAAAACATCAACATGACAAGGCTTGCAGTTCTTACCAGTGTTTCAGATTAAAATTTATATTAAGATAAACGGAGCAATCATTCTCATTTTAACAGTTAAAATTTTGCTGGGTTGCATCGGCATTTTACATATTGATGCTATTTGCCATCTAGATTTGGTGTCGTTTTTGCCCTAAATGGTGTTGTGGGCACAAGATGCAACCATAATCCACATTTTACAGTTATGACTTTTCTAAAAAGAAAGGACAAAGAAGTAGCTGTTTGCCTTAAGATGTTCTCTAATTTGAAGGCCAATTTCAGGCTGGGTCTCAGGCCCCAAATTGTAACGGCCCCCCATCCCCAGTGTGACCTTGGCATTATGTTATGGTGGTAGGCGGTTCAAGATGATGCAGAGAGTGATGTTGATGTGATGATGTCAGTGCTGCTCACATAACACTATGGGTAAACGAAGAGGAAGTCCTTGATGCCCAGCACTCACAGGATCTCCTCAGTCTTCGGAAAATTCCGATCGTGTGTGGACTCCATCGGACTTTTTCCGTCGGAATTTCCGACACACAAAGAGCAGGATATAAAATTTTCCGACAACAAAATCCGATCGCTTAAATTCCAATTGCGTGGACACAAATCCGACGCACAAAGTGCCACGCATGCTCAGAATAAATTAAGAGATGAAAGCTATTGGCTACTACCCCGTTTATAGTCCCGACGTACGTGTTTTACGTCACCGCGTTCAGAACGATCAGATTTTCTGACAACTTTGTGCAACCGTGTGTACGCAAGACAAGTTTGAGCCAACATCCGTCAGAAAAAATCCTAGGATTTTGTTGTCGGAATGTCCGATCAATGTTCGATCGTGTGTACAGGGCATTAGTGTGTGAAGAAAAAAGTGAAATAATGTCCCTTGAGTAGTGCAGAGCCATTATGGTGACATTGCACTGTTGTAGCTAGTGATCAGAGACACTAGCTGGCTGCTCTGAAGACACTGGGGTTTATTTACTAAAGGCAAATCCACTTTGCACTACAAGTGCACTTGGAAGTGCAGTCGCTGTAGATCTGAGGGGAACATGCAAGGAAAATAAAAAACAGCATTTTTGCTTGCACATGATTGGATGATGGAAATCAGCAGAGCTTCCCCTCATTTCGATCATCCCCTCAGATCTACAGCGACTGCACTTCCAAGTGCACTTGTAGTGCAAAGTGGATTTGCCTTTAGTAAATCAACCCCATAGTATATCAAGCATTTTTTATGCAGATGTCCAAGCCTGTTGATCGAGTGAGGATGCAGGGAGACATTGGTCAATGGAAAGAAGTCAGTAGGGTTGAGTAAAATTGGGAACTGAAATTTCAGTGAACTTAAGTGATTTTTGCGAAATTTCACAATTTTGCCAAAAGTTCATTTGAAGGCAAAATGAAGGTAGTTTTTGGTGGGTTTTAAGGGTAATGAGCTTCCTACAGTAGATCCTTTTACCTATCCTGGATCTGTTCTTGTCTAGAAAGTCACCTCTTATTAGCCTTACTTTCTTCACGGAAAAAATATATAAAAGTAAAATAAAAAAAGTAAAGTGATACAATACATACAATCAAATATACCAAAAAGGGAAAACAACAAAAATACAAAAACACTAAATTAGATCAAATAAACTAAACTACCCTATAAAAAAGGGAAAAAAGTAGATTTGTTTTCAAGCAAATTTTTGCAAAAGCAGCTTCAATGGGCCTACTCACACTTGTGCGCTTTGGTAACTCTCAGTAAAAAGTGCATGTTACCACAACGCAAAACAATGCACCTGCTTCATGTGTGGATGTCCCCCTAATGCCTTGTAAAGGTAAGGGCAACATACCACAGTAGCTACCTAGTATGCTTGCTGTGGTGTGCTGCAATAGGGTCAAGTGCATTCTTTTCATCCATTGCAGTGCATTGCAGGCCATTCATAATTAGTGGGTTTCTTTAACACAATGCACATTAATGTGCTATATAATACATCACAAAAGATTTCTAATGTGTGAATCAGCCCTCAGTTTCCAGTTTGAAAACAATCCAGTAGTTTTGTGGCAAAATCAATTTCGAAAACATTTTTTACAAAAAAAAAAAAAAAAAAAATCTAACGATAAGGTGGTAGGAGGAGGATATTTTGTCCACAGGTTTCTGTGTCACTGGAAAAAGTTGTAGCTGAATGAAAAGGAACTCCTTGTTAAAGTTTTAATAAACCCTCAATGTGTTACAATACACTCTGGCAGACGATGTGAGCCCTCCAAGGACATGGAATCTAAATATCAGATGGTCCATCTGAGCTCCTGATGGTGGAGGTGGGACTCAAACCCTAGTGGTTACCAAAACTCTTTGCTGCAGCTAGCACCAGGTTCCCGGGACTGCCATACAAGGGTACGCCCTTTTGTGCACTGGTATGCATTCATGTTGGAATAGGAAGGGGCCATCCCTAAACTGTTCCCACAAAGCTGGGGGCATGAATTTGTCCAAAATATCTTGGTATGCTGACACCTTAAGAGTTCCCTTCACTGGAACTAAAGGGCCAAGCCCAACCCAAGAAAAACAACCCCACACCATAATCCCCCCTCCACCAAATGATTTGGACTAGTGCACAAAGCAAGGTCCATAAAGACATGGATGTGCGAGTGTGGGGTGGAGGAACTTAACTGACCTGTACAGAGACATAAGTGCCTGACCTCACAAATGCCTTTCTAGAAGTATGGTCAAACATTCCGATATACACACTCCTAAACCTTGTTGACAGCCTTCCCAGAAGAGTTGATGCTGTTATCACTGGGAAGCCATTAAAGTTCATGTGCGTGTAAAGGCAGGTGTCCCAATACTTTTGACAATATAGTGTGTGTATGTATGTATATATATATGTATATGTATATATATATATATATATATATATATATATATACAGTATCTCACAAAAGTGAGTACACCCCTCACATTTTTGTAAATATTTTATTATATCTTTTCATGTGATAACACTGAAAAAATGACACATTGCTACAATGTAAAGTAGTTAGTTTACAGCTTATATAACAATGTAAATTTGCTGTCCCCTCAAAATAACACAACACACAGCCATTAATGTCTATACCGTTGGCAACAAAAGTGAGTGCACCCCTAAGTGAAAATGTCCAAATTGGGCCCAATTAGCCATTTTCCCTCCCCGGTGTCATGTGACTCGTTAGTGTTACAAGGTCTTATGTGTGAATGGGGAGCAGGTGTGTTCAATTTGGTGTTATCACTCTTACTCTCTCATATATATATATATATGTGTGTGTGTGTTACAGAGATCCTTTTAGGCAATTAATGGATGCTAACCCCCGGTGGAAGACTGAAAAGTTGAAATGCGTTGGAAGTTTTCTTCTTTTGTGCATCTGCCACTACTACTGATTCTGTACTCTTGTCATAAGTGTACACCTTGTACAGTTCCACACCTATATATTTGCAAATTTTAATACTTTATTTTGTATTTTTGCTGTCCCCGCACTGTTTAAGGGTTTTTTTTTTTCATGTTCTTTCAATAAAATCTGATCATTTTAGCTATGCATTCTAATTTCATGTAAACATTGTTTGGTTTTGGAAAGTCCCAAACCCTTCCTGCCTCCCTCCTCTCTGTGGGTTTTTCTTTCACGATTGGTTAATACTGCAGGTTGTTTTGGTGTAAGTGAATATTTAAAAATTAAAAAAAAAGGAGGATTTAATGCTACTTAAGAATATCTTTATCATCTTTATATTTATCTTTTATATTTGTTATCTTTATCTTGGTATTGATTCTGTAAATAGGCACAGGTGGCAAACCTTTTATATTTAGTAACTCCTTCTCCTCAGGAAGTAATAGATAAGTGGGTCTGGACCATGAAAAAAAAAAAACTTCATCTCCTAAATGTCTATTGTTGTAGTAAGCTGATGTCCTTCAGTGCGATGAAGTAAAGGCGGTTGGAACCCCCTTTGCAGGAAAAGGTGATAAAAGCGTCAGTTGGTTGTAAATTATTTCATCAGCTCTTCATTTTACATCAATATCCTGTTTTCTGTCTGCCCAGAGTGATCAAGTCCTGAAATATTCCAAGGCAAACATGAGACTCAAGTATGTTTAATTCTTATCTACAGGTCTTTGTAAAATCTTTTGATGAGAGATAATCAGAGTTTCGGGATGGAGTCTAAAAGAATGACAAAGATTGGCTTTCTCTGGGTCACTGTTCTTATGACTGCAGTAAGTAATGGTGAGTATTATTTGTACATTTCTAAATTACAAAATGTTGCTCAAGCCAAACTATAGGTGTACTTACCAATAGTTCTACTTTCTATGTAACGTTTTATAACAAATAGGTGGAAATATTTCCATTTATGGATGGAAATCAATCCTAATCTAGGAAGGTGTTGAAGCAAAATAATCACCTAAATTGTTCTTAGTAACAGATCAAATTCTCCCATTTTATTTACTAACTGGAAATGAAAATATGATGGAACAAAGACATCTTGTCTGTAGATTCTTTTTTTATAAAGCCCAATGCAATTTTCCTTTTTTTGCAGATAAAAACATAAAGCACATTGCAAACTTTGACTGTTTCACAGATTATGATAAGCAATTTGTTTGCTTTTGGGAAGTTATTAACTCAAGCAGTAGCTGCAGGGAAGATTTTCAACTGAAATACACAGAATACAATGGAAAGTAAGTTTTAATTTATGTTATCTTTTTTAGACCTTTTATGAAGTACCCAGATTAGAGCTCTATTACCAGGGTCCTCTCCTTCACCTCCTGTCCACAGCTAAATGATAGTTAGGCCCCGTACACAATATTAGATTTTCTGCAGATTTTTGTCTTCAGATTTCCAAAACCATATAATATCAGGTCAAACCTTAAGAGTTTCAATTTGTAGGCAATCAGGCAGGCCCTTGCACAACATCGTTTTGGTAAACCTGAACACACAAATCTGCAGAAAATCTAATAGTGTGTATGGGGTCTCAATAAGATGTGAAATAAATTTTAGAATATCACACCCCTAATGAAGCGTGGGAAGCATTAGATCCAATGTTTAGTTTGTGTTGCTGTATCCCCAATAGGAATATTTCCACTCACTTCCTGTTCTTTCACAGAATCTTAAAATAGGTTACTTTATCAATATGGAGAAAATGTCATATGTTTTAATACTCCAAAAACCTGAAATATGAGCCTTTACATCTTCATCATTTTGGTTTTGCTATTTGCATGTTTGTTGAGCCACCTGTATTGATGGGAAGGGAGAGCTCATTTTGCCCCTTGAACAACATTAATGAAATCTCCTGATTTTGAATGACATTTTGGCAGAATAAAACTCTCCATTTTGTTGAAACCCAGTAGGCATCCTAAAAAAAAAAAAACCCCAAGGGTCCTCATGTCAAGTGAGTCCATGGTAACCTTTTACAGAATACGAAAAAGTGAAATGGTATATGGGATGTCTGAGCTCAGTCCTAGACAGCATTCAGACCTTAATCAAATAAAAACTATAAAATCTTTCCCCATTTTTCTTAAACATCCATTAAGTTGAACAGGGTAGCTATTTATATAAAATCTAAGAAGGGATCCTATTATATTTTGCAGTTATGCTTCTGCCTATAATGCCCCGTACACATGGTCGGATTTTCCGACGGAAAATGTGTGATAGGACCTTGTTGTCGGAAATTCCGACCGTGTGTAGGCTCCATCACACATTTTCCATCGGATTTTCCGACACACAAAGTTTGAGAGCAGGATATAAAATTTTCCGACAACAAAGTCCGTTGTCGGAATTTCCGATCGTGTGTACACAAATCCGACGGACAAAGTGCCACGCATGCTCAGAATAAATAAAGAGATGAAAGCTATTGGCTACTGCCCCGTTTATAGTCCCGACGTACGTGTTTTACGTCACCGCGTTTAGAACGATCGGATTTTCCGACAACTTTGTGTGACCGTGTGTATGCAAGACAAGTTTGAGCCAACATCCGTCGGACAAAATCCTAGGATTTTGTTGTCGGAATGTCCGAACAAAGTCCGACCGTGTGTACAGGGCATAACAGTATTGCAACCATTTGTTTAAAATTTGTCCTTTTGACATTGCATTGAAAATTATTGCTAATTATTACATTCAATTTACATTTTGATCTTCAAGAACAAATACATGCCAAACTCTGGAAAATGATCATTATCAAGGCTTCAGGCTTCTAGACAAATGTGTATGCAACATAACCCTGACAACATTTCTAGCGTCACGGAATATCACAGTGGAAGTTGAAGCTCATGGCCAAACTTTGAACAAAACTGCCATTCTTGTCTACACTAAAGGTAAAACTAAGCAGGAATTTGCTTTAAGTATATATCTTGTACTTTGGTCATTGACATAAAGTAGAATTATGGCTCTCCCATTGAAAAAAGGATCTGCACAGCTTCCTATGATGGTGTATATCAGCCTTTCTCAAGCAGAGTTCCCTGGAGCCCTATGGTTCCTCCTGAGGATGATTGTGTTCAACGGTAAATTGATATGCCACCTACACTAACAACAATGCAAAAAGACAATTTTATACTAACCGTCAGTGCAAAAGGTCACATCAACGCTTACGATTAATATACAACCTCAATTTTTTTCATTTCAAGATTCTTACTAAAAAATAATTTTGTTGTATAAAGCACTGGTGGTAAAAAAAAATATCTACCCTGGGTGTTTTAATATGCTAGGTTATCCACATTCTTTATTTAAAACTTTCTACAACTTCTGACTGTAATAATGAACTATGAGCTGTAGCCTTAATAATTTTAGCAGGAGTTCCCCAAAACCTGAAAAGTATTTTATTTTATTTTTTTTTTTGAGGTAAGAAGGTTAAGAAAAGTTTGTGTAGATTGTGGAGGAAGGTGAGGAGCACTTTTTATGAACAGAAATAATTCCATTTTGTAGGAAGCAGCGTTTGTAATAAGGCTTAACGTTTAAACCTTAAAAATGCAAAATGCCTTTAAAGCGGAGATCCACCCAAAAATGGAACTTCCACTTTAAGTGACGGTGACCCCCTGACATGCCACATGTCATTTTTTTTGGGGGGGGGGGGAGTGGATACTTTTACTCTTTTACTCTTTTTAGAGGCATCCAGCTCCCACTTCCTCCCGGGGCTCTGCAGGACCGTAAGAAAGTTCACCTCTCCCCCCTCCCTCCCTGCAATCTTCTGGGACACGTCACAGGTCCCAGAGTTTGCCTGGCCATTCACAACGCGCAGAGCAGCTCGCGCATGCGCAGTGCGTGCCCGGCTGTGAAGCCACAGCCAGGCGCCCACATTAACAATGCTAGCGCCATGGAGAGGAGGGGAAGAGGAGCGGGGCTTCCTGCACCTGCATCTCTGGACCCTGGGACAGGTGAGTGTCTGATTATTAAAAGTCAGCAGCTACACTTTTTGTAGCTGCGGACTTTTAATTTTTTTTTTTTTTTTGGCGGAACTCCGCTTTTAATAATATGCCTGGGAAATGCCCTTAACCTGCCTGTGAAGAGGTGACATCTGTATAATATATATATTACCTACTGCAGCAAAACTGACATTTATAAAGAAAAAAAAAATACAGTTTAAATTGCTGGCAAGAGACAGCTCTTAGCCGCTTGTAAACAAATAGCTGGGGGTTCCCCTCATTTATACCCGACCCTTGTTCTAGATAAAGGTCTGGTTAATTGGGGACCCACAGAAAAAAATTGCGTATAATTCCCCTCATCATTTATATCGGGCCCTTCAGATGTGATATAAATGTTGAGGGGGACCCCATGCAAAAAAATAAATAAATAAATAAAAAGGCAAAAGGTCCCCCAAATTTAAAAAAATTCAGGGAGAACCCCACCCAGAAATCAAGAATAAAAAAATGTAGGGGTTGCCCTAGTAATTCACCAGTCCCTGGTCTGAGCATGCAGCATGGCAGGGCAAGAAAGACGGGGGACGAGCTGTGGCCTTCTTCCCGAAATGTACCAGGACTTGTCAAAAAACTGTGTGTGTGTTTTTATTTATTTAGTTTGCCCTCATGTTGTGAATGAGTAGTATCCCTTACGAATTCAAACCGGGGAGCAGTATCTGGGTACCTCCTTATTGTTAAAGGAGGCTTTAAGATTCTGAAAAGCCCCCCGCCCACAGACCCCCACAACCCCTCCAGGGTTGTGGGGAAAAGGCCTTTGTCCTCATCAATATGGAAACAAGGTGCTTTGCAATTTTTTAAATGATGTAATTTATTTTGTGTCATTTATAAGTGATATTAAAATTGTTAAACTTTTATCATAATTGTTGTAGTGTCTGGCTAACTCAAAGGTCTGTTATAATTGTTCCTTATTGTGTAATATAATTATGCAATCATGTGGGAAGCGATACCTTCTTTTAGCCCACAGCCTCTTATCTTCAAAATTCTTCCCTTTGTGGGGTTTCCCTTTTTGAGCTTAACCACTTAAAGACCAGCCTCGTTTTGAATTTTAGGTGTTTACATGTATAAAACAGGTTTTTTTGCTAGAAAATTACTTAGAACCCCCAAACATTATATATTGTTTTTTTTCTAACACCCTAGAGAATAAAATGGCAGTCAATGCAATACTTTTTTTTTGCACCGTATTTGCGCAGCGGTCTTAAAAGCGCACTTTTTTGGAAAAAATTCACTTTTTTGAATAAAAAAATAAGACAACAGTAAAGTTAGCCCAATTTTTTTTTTTATATTGTGAAAGATAATGTTACGCCAAGTAAATTGATACCCAACATGTCACGCTTCAAAATTGCGCCTGCTCGTGGAATGGTGTCAAACTTTTACCCTCAAAAATCTCCATAGGCGACGTTTAAAAAATTCTACAGCTTGCATGTTTTGCGTTAGAGAGGAGGTTTTCATATGCGGGCACTACTCACGTATGCGTTCGCTTCTGTGCGCGAGCTCGTCGGGACGGGGGGGTTTTTACATTTTTTTTTATTATTATTATTATTTATTTTACATGATTTTATTTATTTTTACACTGTTTTAAAAAAAAAATTGTGTCACTTTTATTCCTATTACAAAGAATGTAAACATCCCTTGTAATAGAAAAAATCATGACAGGACCTCTTAAATATGAGATCTGGGGTCAAAAAGACCTCAGATCTCATATTTACACTAAAATGCAATAAAAAAAAAAAAGTCATTTAAAAAAATGACATTGAAAAAAATGTGCCTTTAAGACGTATGGGCAGAAGTGACGTTTTGACGTCGCTTCCGCCCAGCAGTGTCATGGAGACGAGTGGGCGCCATCTTAGCCTCACTCGTCTCCAGGCACCGAAGGGAGACAGGCGCGATTGCCTCCGCCGCTACCGACGGCTCCGGTAAGCGGCGGAGGGCGAAAAGTAAATGCAATTTACCGAGTTTACAAGCTGTTACAGGCGTTAGGCATTTCAAATGCCTCTGGACATCCGTCCTGAATGCATTTTACTTACTTTCCAAAAAATGCTTCTAAACTCAACTGCCTAGAAACGACTATAAGGACCCTGTGTACATGTACTGATAAGATAACATAGAGAAGAGTTCAGGGGCAGCTGAAAAAAATGCCCAACTGCTCCTAAACGTCCGTTTACCAGCAGCAGTGTACATGAGGCCTAAAACATTAAAATAATTTGGTGTGTTAGTTAATATATTTACTAAAAACATTAGCATGTCTGGTATTATTCCTGTTTTCCATGGTGTAATGTGTGTTCCTATCTCTTCCCATTTGTCTTAAAGTGTTATTAAATAAGGAAACTGATGTCTTTACTGTCCACAGTCAAACCAAAGCCTCCATCCAATGTGCATGTTAATTTAAGTGATCCCGAGATGGGTGTGGTGTCCTGGGACATAAACTACAGATACAAATTTATAAAAAAATCTCTCTTCTTTCAAGTTCAAATCTTCACCAAGGAAGACCATAAAATGGTAACAAAAAACATCTTAATGTACATACATATTATCTTCTATTCAACTGTTTCACTGCTACAGTAAATAAATTGCGTAACCTTTTTTGCTTAATTTATTCATGCAGTATTTTCATATGGTGAACAGCAATGTATTTGGAGATTATACTGCCCTGCTGTAAGGATAAGTCTACACTTACCCTGCGGAGCGATTTCACGTCGCTACCAGTAAGGTAGCAGCCGAGTCCCCTTTAGGACTACATTCCCTTCACCCTCACCTATCCATGGGATCCCTTTGAATTGCACAATATCACGGATCACCTCTAGAGATACCAGACTCCATATTGGTCCAGCGCTGTCTTATACACACTTTTTTCCTGCTGTGAATGAAGGATGACCCCCATCTTGCACAGATTTCAGTAATGTAACTTATTAGTGTGTGAGACATCTCATGCAATATTTCGCAATGTATGTCTTGTGCGTTTTTCTCTTAAAGGGTTTGTTCACCTTTACCAAAAAACTGCCTATGCAGATAAGGGGCATCTGTAGATAAAAACAAACTGTGCAGATTTGACTACAGTTGAATAACGCCCTTGACAACCTTGTGGACCATACCTCTGCCTTTCTACCCTTTTTCTTCTTTCTCTTTCCTTTTCTCCACCTTACGATTAAAGCTCATTATCAGAATTTATTTGACCTATATACACTCTACCTGTAAACAATATGTATAGTAGGTATAAATCATTTAAATACCTACAAAAGTAACTAAGGAAATGATATATATCTTTAATTTAGGTTTACGTGAACCCAATGTTTAATATTTGAAATTTCATGATATTTACCTATATAAACCCTACTGTAAAACAATGAGCTTACTTTATAGATCCTTGTAATCTTACTTTATGTATCTTTATAACATTGTATACTCAATAAACTTCTTTTGACAAGGAATAACGCCCTTGCTATATGCGTAGGCCATTTATGTACTGTACCTCATGAAGCCTTACCTGAAAACTCCCAGGATGTTGCTAAGCAAAGCCCAGCCATTACTGTTCATCTTTACTATCACAGGAGTGAGCTCTTAAACGCTGAACTCAAAACTAATGCATCAGGGGAGAGAAAGTGCATGTGATGGGTCTTGAATCAGAGAAAAGAGCTCGCTTCTGTAATGGTGAACAGTAATAGCTATGCCTTGCTTAGCAATGTCCTAGCACCGCCCTAGGAGTTTTCAGATCAGGCTTCATGAGATACGTTAATGGGTTACACCTATAACAAGGGCATTATTCAAACTTGCAAGTACAGAAAAACACCTGTTAATTAGGCACGAACGTAGGCCTTAGTCCAAACACAAGCTTGGACTGAATTGTGGCTGTTCAGTGCTGTTGGGAGCATGAAATTGTCCAAAATGTCTTGTTATGTTAACGCCTTAAGAGTTCCTGTCACTGGAACTAAGGGTCCAAGCCCAACCCCTGAAGAACAACCCCACACCATAATCACCCCTCCACCAAATTATTTGGAGGGGTAGCCCAATACTTTTGGCAATATAGTGTAGATGAGTGAGTTTGGGGTGGAGGTACTTGACTGGCCTGAACAGAGTCTTGACCTCGACCTGATAGAACACCTTTGGGATGAATTAGAGCGGAGACTGCGATCCAGGCCTTCTCATCAGTGCCTGACCTCAGAAATGCACTTCTGGAAGAATGGTCAAACATTCCAATAGACACACTCCTAAACCTTGTGGACAGCCTTCCCAGAACAGTTGACAAAGTTAAAGCTGCAAAGGGTGGGCCAAATCAATAGCGAACCCTACGGACTAAGACTGGGATGCCATTAAAGTTCATATGCGTGTAAAGGCTGGTGTCCCCAAACTTTTGGTAATATAGTGTATCCTGCCTACCCTGTGTAAAAAAGATCTGTATACATACCGTATTTATTAGCATATAACACTCACCTTCGATTTAAGAGGGAAGTTTCAGGAAAAATGTTTTTTCAAAATAAACCACTTTTAAGCAAAATAATGGTCAGTGCCCATCAAATCAGCCTGATCTGTGCCCATCTGCAGCCTCAATGCCGCCTGATCTGTGCTCATCTGCAGCCTCAATGCAGCCTGATCTGTGCCCATCTGCAGCCTCAATGCAGCCTGATCTGTGCCCATCTGCAGCCTCAATGCAGCCTGATCTGTGCCCATCTGCAGCCTCAATGCAGCCTGATCTGTGCCCATCTGCAGCCTCAATGCAGCCTGATATGTGCCATCTGCAACCTCAATGCAGCCTGATCTGTGCCCATCTGCAGCTTGATATGCGCCCATCTGCAGCCTGATCTGCGCCCATCTCCCATCAATACAGCCTGATGCCCATCTGCAGCCTCACCATCTCTCATGCAGGAAATCACCGAGCCATCATCTCCTGTTTATTCGGCTCTCAGTCGGCAGTCACATATACAGTCCTGCCTCTGCCATCGGCATTGGACCAGCCCCTGTGATTGACAGAACACTGGTCTAATGCCGGTGGTGGAGGCAGGACTGTGTGTGTGATGTCAGAGCCGAGTGAGAGCCGATTATACAGGAGGTAACGGCTCAGTGAATTCTGGCGGCGCTCGTCCCCCTCCTTCCCCTCCGAGGTACACTATTGGCGTATAACACGCACCCGTGATTTGCCCCCTATTTTCAGGGGGGGAAGTGCTTGTTAGACGCTGATAATCCATTCTAGTCCGGTTATGTGTTCCGAGAATAAGAATAAAGAAAATGTGTGTAGGGTCCTTCTAAAATGCTTACTAGACCGGGTATGTCTTAACCACTTGAAAACCAGGCCTATTCAGACACTTCTCTACTACATGTATAAATCAGTATTTTTTTGCTAGAAAATTACTTGGAACCCCCAAATATTATATATTTTTTTTTTAGCAGAGGCCCTAGAGATGGTATTGGCGCAGTGGTTTTTTAAACGCATTGTTTTAGGAAATATCACACTTTCAAGAAAAAAAAAAACAAAATATTTAACCCAATGTTTTGGTAAAATATAAAAGACAGGGGCTTTTTAAAAAAAAATCGTATTATTTATTTTTTTAAACAATTCTTATTTTTACACTGTCCCTTTATTTTTTTATCACTTTTATTCCTATCACAAGAAATGACAGGTCCTCTTTCTGGAGACATCTGGGTCTAAAAGACCACGGATTTCTCCTCTACCCTTTAAAGCATAAGATAAAAAAAATGAAAAGAAAAACATTGATCTCATGCTTTCTAGAAAAAAATGTCAGTCTTTACATCTATCCTAACCGGAAGTGATGAAAATACTCGTGGCTTCCGGTCTCCTAGACCAATAGAGGTGATCGGAGATGATCCGGTCTCCAAACAATTAGCCGCTCGGATTGCTTTTACTTTGTGTAGAACATTGCCGACTGAGGAAAGCAAACCGGGGTTATGGCTGAAAGCTGCAGCAATAACTTGAAGTCAATTACGTACATGTATGTGATTTGGCGGCACGTTTTTAAAGCAGTAGTAGAAGATGAAAAAAACGCAATGTCATAATGTGCTAGTATGCATCGCATACTAGCACATTATGAGAGACCTACCTTAAAACAAAGCCCTCCAACAGGGCACTGTAACCGCTGAGAGGGCTTCCATATTCACCCGGTCTTCCTTCCGGGTTCATGTCCTCTGGCTACACAAGTGGGCCGCCATTTACAGCGCAGGCTCTGAAGGTCTGGCACGGTAAGCCGGATCTTCAGAGCGCATTCGGCAGTGATGTCACCAGCTGCATGCACTCTGAATATCTCCTAGACAGCACAAGTTTAGGAGATTCACAGTACCTACAGGTAAGCCTTATTATAGGCTTACCTATGGGCATAAGTGGTAAAACAGCATTTACTACCACTTTAAGCTTGGTTCGCATCCTCTATTTAATAAAATATATCATGAGAAACATGAAGGCTGGCATTCCTTACATATAAATTATAGGCACTTGGCCATTATGCTTCTCTTTGGGTTTCATGACTTTTGGCCTCTTAACTGAAACAGGTATACACAGAAAGAATGGCTCTCTGAACTGCATAATTGTTTCAAGATGGCAAAGGGTTTAATGGGTCAGATAACCAGGAAACTATTAACTTTCCTAGGGAGATCAGCAATAATATCCCACCCAATTTTATTCATGAAGGGTTCATTTTAAGCGTTTTGTTGCCTGAATGCATTTGCCTGTGACAGAGTTAAGTTTTCGGCACTGGGGGGCACTGTTTTGGTGTTTTTGTTCCTGACTTTTCTGTACATCTATGGAAAAGAATGAAGAATAGGAGCACTGCACCAGAAAACTGGAGTCCAAAATGTATATTCAAATAAAATCATTTAGACAAAATCTGTGGATGCAGCCAACATGTTTTGGGGTCCCAACAAAAACCCTTTATCATATAAATTAATTTATATTTACATATTCTTAATAAGTAGTAAAAGAGCTTTAAAGTTATTGTAAAGGTTTTTTTTTTTTTTCCTTTAAAAGAACAAACATGTTATACTTACCTGCTCTGTGCAAGGGTTTTGCACAGAGCAGCCCCGATCCTCCTCTTCTGGGGTCCCACGGTGGCGCTCCTGGCCCTCCCTCTTCATCGGGTGCCCCCACGGAGAGCGGCTTTCCATGGGGGCACCCGTGCTGGCGTGCTCATGAGTCCTGCTGCTGTGTCCATTGACACAGACAGCAGGACTCAGGCACTGCCCCCGACTCCTGTGTCACTGGATTTGATTAACAGCAGCGGGAGCCAATGGTACAGTACAGTCCAGTGCATGAAAAATGCAGCATTTTCTACTTTATTTTCTGGAACTGGAAAGCACTGGAACTGACCGCACTAGCGTGAACTATGCCATTGGAAACCATATAACCTACTTTTCATGCATTTTTGATGCAGAAAAAAAATGCACTGGACTGCATGTGGTGTGAACTGGCCCTTAGCACTTGTTAAAAATTTGTGGATAGTTGAATTTGCATAGTCTGGGTACAGGTTCATTTTAATTCCATTTCATTGATGTATTTTATACACACTATAACAATACTGCATTACTGTAATGTCATTTAGCTTGCACACATTTAGTCATTTCACACAAGGTTTGTTTTCTATTATGACCTGTTAAATTTGCTTTTCCAGGCTTTAGAGGACAACCACACACAAGAAGAACTTCGATATATGTTTAAAAAGAGGCAGCTGACACGAGAAGATCATGTAGTAAGAGTTAGAGCAAAGCCTGCAGAGGGAAAAGAACTAAAAGGATTTTGGAGTGAATGGAGCCCAGAAGTCGTATGGAGAAATGGTAAAATTGTCAATTGCTCTGCTTGGAAGGGTATCCATTAATGCATGATCTCTCTTATTTGGTTCCCACCTCCTACAACCCTGGTACAAACAGCAGGACCTTTATTCCAATGTCCTTTAAAGCACTTGGTGGAGGGAGGTACAACAATAAATACCCAAATTCAGAAAACTAGAGGTCCTGCTCCAAGTTCCTGCACCCCGATCCCATCCAGTGACACACACTGAAGGGTGCTGGTTGGAGTGCCTCAAAACTTGAATTCATTTTCTCCTTCTATACAATATCTTCATCATTAAAAATGATGCAGCACACTAATTAGAGCCAGTCAATCTTAATGATTCACTATTTTGGTGACAATGGTCACCAAAAGTGGTAAGGTTAGCTCTTGTCAGCAGGGACACAAGCAAGAATAAAGCCATAGTTCAGCAAGAACCAGATGAATTTCAGTCCATCTATAAGCAGGCTGGTTTTATTGGAGCTGATCTATCAATCAACTTCGGTACAACCAGCCTGTCAGTTCTTTATTTGTACAATCAATGTATGCTAACAACAGGGAAACCCCCACTGTCAGAATACAACAGAACAGTCAGTGTTGATGGGGGAAATGAGCGATTTACTTTCCTTCAACCCATGGTTGAAGGAAAGAAAATTGCATAATGTTTGGCCAACCTAATGGCCCGTACACATGATCTGAAAATCGGAAGAAAAATACTGCTTTCTACGCGATCGTACGATAATCGGATTGTTAGTACAGAGCTTTCGAGAGCCAATCACAACAATTCATCCGATATCATTCAACCGGACAAACACAAAAATTTTCCTTGTACGATACCAGTTCGTACGTTTTTTGTTTCGTCAGTACAGCTGTCGTCCGAAAATACAATACAATAGACATGTGCATTCGTTTTCGTCCGAATGCATTTTCGTCCGAATTTCAGGTATTTTCGTTATCGTTTTAACAAACGATAACGAAAGTGCAGAGTCCGAAAAACAAAAGATCCGACATAAACAAATGCTTTATTTTTGTTTTTGTTGCTACAGTTCGATATAGATAGGAGATTCGACATGATGATGACATTAACAATCTGTGTCCATCAAACCTGTGGTCGAATGTGCCTAGCTTAGCTCTATTAGTCCAAGATTATTCTACATAGAGAGAAAAGATTCGACGTAGAGAGAAAAGATTCGACACAGAGAGAAAAGATTCGACACAGAGAGAAAAGATTCGACGTAGGGGAGGAAAGATTTGACGTAGGGGAGAAAAGATTCGACGTAGGGGAGAAAAGATAAATAAAAATAATGATGATGAATGTTATTGGCTGATTGTAACCAAAGAGGAGGAGCAGTAAAATAGCTAGAACTAAGTACACACGTAGTTTGGCTTATGGTGTCTGTTGAAAGTTCTAAGAAGATTCGACGGAGCAGGTAAACTATACAGCGTCGTACAGTTTAGCTGCTCTGACGAATCTTCTTTGAACATTCGACAGACACCATAAGCCTTCAATGACAGATTCAACCTTAATTTGGATTTTCGGACGAATGCAATTTTTAACGAAAAACGAAATAAATAAAAACGAATTTCGGGAGTAACTAAATAAATTTATTTTTCGGACGAAAACGAAATTCCGAAACAAAATATTTCAGTGTGCACATGTCTACAATACAATTACATTACAACACATGACATCACTTCCGATTTTTTTTTCTGTCGTACGAGAATTTTCGTGACTTTAGTAACCTATTCAATTTCTACTTGCGACTATTAAGCGAAAAAAGTCGTACGATCTGTCGTAACGATATTCGGATCGTGTGTACGGGCTATAAGTGTTTTGGCTGCAGCTGTACTAAACAAGCAGTGTGTTAAAGGTAAGGATCCTTGATTCAGGGTTGACAATTGTTCAGAAATTTAGGAACAGTGCAAAAAAAAAATAAAAAAATAAATAAAATAAAAGAAGCTTGTCTATGAAAATTTGGATGTCCAGCTGTTGCATATCAGCCAATCAGTATTTTTTCAACTCAATACCGAACTGGAAATTTATTTGGCGAATGCCACCAAAATATTAGGAAGCTTTTGATTGTGACACTGAGCTTCTGAGCTTCTTATAGTGCAATGCCAACCAATCTGAGTATTACTTCTTTCTCACACAATAGTTCCATGAAAGCCTGCATTTACGGTTGTGTAGCTCATGAACATGCACAAAAAAAATGCATGCCACTCTTGCTATGTATGTCATTGTTAATGGCAAGCAAGACACATGGTTCTAAACAGGAAATCTACAAAATTACTTCATACTATTATAACTATAGCCAGTTTAAGATTGTTGTGGTGAAGTGTCCATGGTTGTTTAGAACCTCTTATTGTGCTCCCTCAAAGCCCCTGCAGACAGTAGTCTGTGTTTTCCTTACCTAGTGGCTTGGGTCAGTTGGACAAAAAAAATCTTTAGAATGGCCTCTAGTAGAAATACTGTATATGTTGGTTCTTTTCTTTTATGCTTGTTTTTTTTTTATTCCATGTTGTCCATTGATATGATTTCTTTTTCATAGATTTGTAAAGAGGTTGTAACAGTAGTGATCTCTAATGCCCCGTACACACGGTCGGATTTTCCGATGGAAAATGTGCGATCGGAGCGTGTTGTCGGAAATTCCGACCGTGTGTGGGCTCCATCGGACTTTTTCCATCGGATTTTCCGACACACAAAGTTTGAGAGCTTGCTATAAAATTTTCTGACAACAAAATCCGTTGTCGGAATTTCCGATCTTGTGTACACAAATCCGACACACAAAGTGCCACGCATGCTCAGAATAAATAAAGATATGAAAGCTATTTGCTACTGCCCCGTTTATAGTCTCGACGTACGTGTTTTACGTCACCGCGTTCAGAATGATCGGATTTTCCGACAACTTTGTGTGACAGTGTGTATGCAAGACAAGTTTGAACCAACATGCGTCGGAAAAAATCCTAGGATTTTGTTGTTGGAATGTCCGATCAATATCCGACCGTGTGTACGAGGCATATCAGTTTGATATAACACATCTCCAGTCTATGACTCCTGAAGCACGCCCCCATTCCTTAAACACTCCTAGAACATATTGATGGTCTCTGACCATATCCTGCAGCATGTTTACAGTCATTGACAAACTCTTGTTGTGTGTCTGAAGTCTCTGAAAGTTTTCTGTAGTTTAAAGTGGTCCTAAAGTCTTAAGGTTTTCCACCTTCATGCATTCCTAGCATTAAGGTGAAAAACTTTTGAGAATCCCCCCCAGACCCCCTTATTCTTACCTGAGCCCAATCTGATTGAGCGATGTGCACGAGAGCAGTGGCTCTCGCTGCTGTCTCCCTCCTCCCTGGGCAGATTGATAGCAACAGGAACCATTGGCTCCTGCTGCTGTCAATCAAATGCTGTGCTGATCCATAGATTAAAAACATATGAAATATAAAAGATATCCTGCCCATCCCTCAGAAAGGTGCTAGTTCCTACTGGACACTAATTATATTGTACATACAATATAATTACAAGATCATCATCCAAAAAGCAGAGCGGTCTATGCAGGAACACTGTTGTAGGTCCCAGCGTGTTTCGCAAATGTTTGTTGCTTCTTCAGGAAGATCGTAAGAATCCCAATCTGGAAGTGATGTAGATGGCATCACGTCGTCTAGCATCCACCGCACAAGACAGGGAACACGGCTGGACTGCAAACCAACAAGCCCTGCTCCGCCAAGGGCCAAACCTCTCACCCAATCCTAGCAGAAAAAAATCCTCCAAACCCCCACCATTAACCAACACACAAAGGGGGCACCAAAAAAAATTGGAGGACAGTCACCAAGTCAGGCAGAGGTGAGGACCCACATACCCAAGAGCTAACCCCCCCCCAAAAAAAAGGCACAACACCAGTATTAACCAGAATGAATTAGATTAAATATTAGCCCTATATGCATATTCAAATGTTCATCCTCCTCTCTAAAAGCAGAGCACAGTGGGAGTTTTTACTTAGATGCAATGCCACATGCACTTACATAGTACCAATATATAATACAAGGGTATACAAAAATGAAATATATTTAAAGCATACCATACAGAAATTTGTGTAAGAATTTCAACTGATATGAAAAAAAGGAGGGGGAGAGAGAAATGCACTGTACACACGACCGGTTTTGCCATCGGAATAAACTCCAAAGGTTTCTCCGACGGAACTCCGACGGAATTCCGCTCAAGCGGTCTTGCCCAAACACGGTCAAACTAAAGTTTGACTGTCCAGAACGCGGTGACATACAACACGTACGACGGGACTAGAAAAAGGAAGTTCAATAGCCAGTAGCCAATAGCTTCCATCTTGTACTTGCTTCAGAGCATGCGTCGTTTTTGGTCCGTCGGAACAGCATACAGGCGAGCGATTTTCCCGATAGGGATTGGTTCCGTCGGAAATATTTAGAACATGTTCCATGTCTAGGTCTGTCAGAATTTTCTAAAAAAAAAAGTCCGATGAGGCATACACACGATCGGAATAGACGATGAAAAGCTTCCGTCTGACTTTTGCTGTCGGACATTCCGCTCGTGTGTACGCGGCAAAAGAGAGAAAAGGGCAAGGAGAAGAGGAAAAAAAACAATCAATTAGAGAAACTCTTTGTAACTAATGTGTTCATTTAGACTGGGAGCTTTAGTACAGTGGCTTGAAAAAGTATTCACACCCCTTTAAAATTTCCACATTTTGTCATGTTACAACCAAAAATGTAAATGTATTTTATTGGAATTTTACGTGATAGACCAACACAAAGTGGCACATAATTGTAAAGTGAAAGGAAAATAAAATGATTTTCAATTTTATTTTACAAATAAATATCTGAAAATGTGGCGTGCATTTGTATTCAGTCCCCTTTACTCTGATACTCCTAACTAAAATCTAATTTTAGTGCCTTCAGAAGGCACCTAATTAGTAAATAGAGTCCACCTGTGTGTAATTTAATCTCAGTATAAAAACAGCTGTTCTGTGAAGCCCTCAGAGGTTTGTTAGAGAACCTTAGTAAACAAACAGCACCATGAAGGCCAAATAACACACCAGACAGATCAGGGATAAAGTTGTGGAGAAGTTTAAAGCAGGGTTAGGTTATACAAAATATTTCAAGCTTTGAACATCTCACTGAGCACTGCTCAATCCATCATCTGAAAATGGAAAGAGTATGGCACAACCGCAAACCTACCAAGACATGGCCGTCTACCTAAACTGACAGGCCGGGCAAGGAGAGCATTAATCAGAGAAGCAGCCAAGAGGCCCATGGTAACTCTGGAGGAGCTGCAGAGATCCACAGCTCAGGTGGGAGAATCTGTCCACAGGACAACTATTAGACGTGCACTCTACAAATCTGGCCTTTATGGAAGAGTGGCAAGAAGAAAGCCATTGTTGAAAGAAAGCCATAAGAAGTTCCATTTGTAGTTTGGGAGAAGCCATGTGGGGGATACAGCAAGCATGTGGAAGAAGGTGCTCTGGTCAGATGAGACCAAAATGTAACTTTTTGACCTAAAAGCAAAACACTATGTGTGGCAATAAACTAACACTGCACATCACCCTGAACACACCACCCCCACTGTGAAACACGGTGGTGGCAGCATCATGTTGTTGGGATTCTTTTCTTCAGCAGGGACAGGGAAGTTGGTCAGAGTTGATGGAAAGATGGATGGAGCCAAATACAGGGCAATCTTAGAGGAAAACCTGTTAGAGTCTGCAAAAGACTTAAGGCTGGGGTGGAGGTTAACCTTCCAGCAGGACAACGACCCTAAACATACAGCCAGAGCTACAATGGAATGGTTTAGATCAAAGCATATTCATGTGTTAGAATGGCCCAGTCAAAGTCCAGACCTAAATCCAAATGAAAATTTGTGGCAAGACTTGAAAATTGCTGTTCACAGACGCTCTCCATCCAATCTGAGAGAATTTGAGCTATTTTCCAAAGAAGAATGGGCAAAAATGTCACTCTCTAGATGTGAAAAGCTGGTAGAGACATACCCAAAAAGACTTGTAGCTGTAATGGCAGCAAAAGGGGTTCTACAAAATATTGTAGAAATTCAGGGGGCTGAATACAAATGCACGCCACACTTTTCATATATTTATTTGTAAAAATGTGGAAAACCATTTATCATTTTTTTTTTCACTTCACAATTATGTGCCACTTTGTGTTGGTCTATCACATAAAATCCCAATAAAATGCATTTACTTTTTTGGTTGTAAGATGAAAAAATGGGGAAAATTTCAAGGGGTATGAATACTTTTTCAAGGCACTGTAGCTTCCAGTGTAATGATCCATTTGGTTTCTAATCTCAATAGATGAGGGTCTATGTTTTGCCCACGTTCTGATCTGATCACATGTTACAGAACAGCAAATCTAATAACAAATTTATGATACAACCCTACATGTCTACTTATTGTTGTAAATATTTGGCCATACTTAATGATTCAATTAATTGAATATTATATGCATGGGTGATGGCAGGGGTTACATTTTTGGCCTCCTATATTGAGAAAGTTGACTGCCACTGGTTGTTCATAAAAAAATTTGAGTTGTCACTTGAGCTATCATGTTATTATATACTGGCATTTGAAAAGGGATTACATTTCTGATTTAACCACTTACCAACCGGCCCATAGCCGAATGACGGCTGCAGAGCGGTTGGATAACTCTGGGAGGGCGTACTATGACGTCCTCCCAGAATTCCCCTCTCGTGCGCCCCCTGGGGCGCGCACCTGAACACATCCGTGACCGCCGGGTCCAGAGGACCCGGCACATCACGGATCCCGGTAAATGGCCGCTGATCGCGGCCGTTTACCATGTGATCGCGCCGTCAAATGACGGCGCGATCACATGTAAACAGGCCGGCGTCATCTGATGACGCCGGTTCCTCTCCTCCCCTTATTCTGCATTACTCTGCAAAGCCCCACATTAATCTGCAATACCCCCACAATACTCCCCGCATTACCCTGCCATACCCCGCATTACCCCGCCATACTCCGCCATACTCCGCAATACCCCGCAATACCCAGCCAAACCCGGCCATGCTGAGCCATGCTCGGCTGTACTCGGCCTCTGTATGTGGCCAGGCTGTGGAAGTCTCACACATGTGGTATTGCCGTACTCAGGAGGAGCAGGAGAATCTATTTTGGGGTGTCATTTTTGGTATGTACATGTTATGTGGTAGAAATATTGTATAAATGGACAACTTTGTGTTAAAAAAAAAATGCGTTTTAACCACTTCCCGCCCACCGGCCGTCATACAACGTCCTTGACTTTGTGCAGGGATATCTGAATAATGCCTGCAGCTACAGGCATCATTCAGATATCAGCTTTTTCAGCCGGCGATTCCCTACACCATAAGAATGATCATAGTGGCTGTTCCACTGCTTGATCGTTCTTACGGGAGGCGAGAGGGGATGACCCCCTCCCGCGCTTCTACTGACTCACCGCTACGATCGAAGTCAGGATCTTTTTTTTTTTTTTTTTTTTATTTCTGGCTTCCCAGCCCAGAGGTGAGATGTGGGGTCTTATTGACCCCATATCTCACTGTAAAGAGGACCTGTCATGCCATATTCCTATTACAAGGATGTTTACATTCCTTGTAATAGGAATAAAAGTGGTCAAAATTTTTTTTTTTTGGAAAAAAGCATCAAACTAAAATAAATAAAGTAAAATGAACAATAAAAAAAAAAAATTTTTTTAAAGCGCCCCTGTCCCTGTGTGCTCGCATGCAGAAGCGAACGCATACGTAAGTCCCACCCACATATGAAAACGGTGTTCAAACCACACATGTGAGGTATCGCTGCGATCGGTAGAGCGAGAGCAATAATTTTGGCCCTAGACCTCCTCTGTAACTCAAAACATGTAACCAGTAAAAAATTTTAAAGCGTCGCCTATGGGAATTTTTTGAGTAGCAAAGTTTGGCGCCATTCCACAAGCGCGTGCAATTTTGAAAGGTGACATGTTGGGTATCTATTTACTCGGCGTAACTTCATCTTTCACATTATGCAAAAACATTGGGCTAACTTTACTGTTTTGGTTTTTGTAAAGCACAAAACATTTTTTTTCCAAAAAAAAGCGTTAAAAAAATTGCTGCGCAAATACCGTGCAAGATAAAAAGTTGCAACGACCGCCATTGTATTCTCTAGGGTCTTTGCTAAAAAAATATATATAATGTTTTGGGGTTCTATGTAATTTTCTAGCTAATAAATGATGATTTTTACATGTAGGAGAGAAATGTAAGAATTGGCCTGGGTTCTCCAGAACGCCTGAAGGTGCTCCCCTGCATGTTGGGCCTCTGTATGTGGCCACGCTGTGTAAAAGTCTCACACATGTGGTATCACCGTACTCGGGAGTAATAGCAGAATGTGTTTTGGGGTGTAATTTGTGGTATGCATAAGTTGTGTGTGAGAAATAACCTGCTAATATGACAATTTTGTGGAAAAAAAAAAAAAAAAAGTAAAAAAAAACCTTGATTTTGCAAAGAATTGTGGGAAAAAATGACAACTTCAAAAAATCACCATGCATCTTTCTAAATACCTTGGAATGTCTTCTTTCCAAAAAGGGGTCATTTGGGGGGTATTTGTACTTTTCTGGCATGTTAGGGTCTCAAGAAATTAGATAGGCCGTCAGTACTTCAGGTGTGATCAATTTTCAGATATTCGCACCATAGCTTTTGGACTCTATAACTTTCAAAAAGACCAAATAATATCCACCAATTTGGGTTATTTTTACCAAAGATATGTAGCGGTATAAATTTTGGCCAAAATATATGAAGAAAAATTACTAATTTGCAAAATATTATAACAGAAATGAAGAAAAAATGTTTTTTTTCGGTCTTTTTTCTTTTACGGCGCAAAAAAAAGGACAAAAATTTCATATAGATACAGTGTTGCATGACTGAGTAATTGTCATTCAAAATGTGAGAGCACCAAAAGCTGAAAATTGGTCTGGTTAGGAAGGGGGTTTAAGTGCCCAGTTGTCAAGTGGTTAAACATACAACTATTGAAAGCCCTATTGTTAAAGAAAAGTCACTGTTGTTTTTTTTTTTATTATACAGAATACAGTCTTACCATAGTGGAAACAAACAGCATCACCATCCCGGGTACCTGTTTATTTATGTTATGTCTGGTTTTATCGAGCTACTTCTCTTTTTCCAGGTAATAATACAAAAAAGTAAACAAAGGTTTTTTTTTTTTTATTAACTCAGGTATTACTTTCGCACACAGTGTGTTAATTTATAGAGCAGAAGAATAATATTAATGTTTTAATAGTCAGTCAGCATCTCTCCTCTCTGCTCCTCCACACTCATTGGAGTGCTGAGCTGTGGAGGGGCAGGAAGCGGCCGTCTCAGTGGCTCGCTGAGACTGCCATCCGTCAAGGCAGCTGGCGGATCCAGACTTCAGACTGCTCTCCGCTAAAAACGGGTCATAGGAGTACAAAACCATTTACACTCCTGTGACCCATAGGAGAAGCCCAGCCTAAAAAGCTCAGGCTGGACTTCACCTTTAAAGACTATAGCTTGAGATCTTACCGTAGTATTTCATTTATAGTAAATTCTGATGTGACTTTCAAATGTTTATATGAATTTAGGAGCGTTCTTGCAGTATAGCTAAAATAGGCTGTTAGTTTCTTTGTTACAGAAGCCTAAAGAATTTGGTTGTTTGAAAATATAAGTAATGCAAGACAACATTAGAGTGTTTTCGTACTTTATTGGTAACAGTACACATTCAAGCATACGTTCATTTTATATTTAATTTATATTTAGGTGCAAAAAGAAATGGAATAATATTCCAGATCCTGCAAAAAGCAAGATGTACCAGGATAGATTAAGATTGGTGAGTTGATAAAACATAGGAGCACTGCTTGGAAAGGGAAGTTTAGGAGTCGGTTAAACAAGATTAGACCAGGTGGTATCACAGAATACATTGAGTACATTGTCTTTGATTTGCTCTGATAATTAGGTTCATATGGAATGGACTGATGTGCCAAGAGCTAATTTGGACTGAAAACAAAACATACTGAAGATGATAAAAATGGATGTGGCTGGGAGGGTGAACATACTGTAGTACCAGAGCTGCTGGACATGAACCCAAAAGTAATCATTGGGATATTAATGAAGACCACCAAGAAGAGTCAGTAGTGTCGGTGGGAAGAGGAGATAAATCCATATGTTGTGAACAGGAGGGGTGAGGTGCACTGGTATTCAGGGAGTGATGTATTGATAGCATAGTGATGTACAGCCGTGGCCAAAAGCTTTAAGAATGACACAAATATTAATTTTCACAAAGTCTGCTGCCTGAGTTTTTATGATGGCAATTTGCATATACTCCAGAATGTTATGAAGAGTGATTAGGTGAATTGCAATTAAGTACAAAGTTCCTCTTTGCCATGAAAATGAACATAAACCCCCCCAAAAAAAAACATTTCCACTGCATTTCAGCCCTGCCACAAAAGGACCACCAGTGTTGATGAGGACAAGGCTGGAAACACTGATTGAGTTAGAATAACAGACTGGAAGCTTTGAAAAGAGGGTGGTGCTCTTCCTTTGTTCTCCATGGTTATCCATGGTTACCTGCAAGGAAACATGTGCAGTCATCATTGCTTTGCACAAAAAGGGATTCACAGTCAAGAATATTGCTGCTACTAGGATTGCACCTAAATCAACCACTTATTGGATCATCAAAAGTTTCAAGGAGAGAGGTTCAATTGTTGTGAAGAAGGTTTCAGGGCGTCCTAGAAAGTCCAACAAGCACCTGTAGTAAAAGGTGAACCACAATGGTATACAATGGGTGACACAAATGAGAGGTTAAATGGCATTACCAAGGTAATAAGGTGGTATCATGCCCACAGATGCAAATAGGGTCAAATGGCATTCTAGCAACAGAATAGAAATGTGATAGTTGTCAAAGAGGAATTCCAACTGTTACTATACACAGGGGTTCTCTGTAGATTGTATCCATCAGTGGTGCTGTTTTGCTTGGAAAAATGCATAATAGAGTGAAGCTCAAGTAAATCAGAGCAAAAATAAACCTTATCTTAAATTTTTGAGAGTTATGCAAACTTTGGCCAGTATTAAAGATTTTTATACTGAATGGGTAACTCACTTTGGACAATGGACTTATTTTTGAGGGGGAAGGCTATATGGGGAGGTTTTGGATGGAAGACACTCAAAGAGAAGTTACAAAGCCTATACACTGTAAGGTACCCCATTTGTGCCAATCCTTCATTTTAATTTATATTCTTTTTGACTAGAATATTATCTTCTTTTTTTTTTTTTTTTTTTTTAGAAGCAACAATCTAATATAGATGGTAACAATGCAAACATTTGTCAATCTAATGCAGATGGTAACAATGCAAACATTTGTTGGTAAGTTTTTTGCGCTATTACAGTATATTACATTTTGCAGCTCTTAAATCTTAGATTAAATGTCTTTCTCTCTTTAAGTAGTAGCTGCCTAATCAAACTGATCAATGGCAAAAAGAAGACTAAAGCAGAACCTCAGATGAACATTAGCATACAATATCCAAATGGAAATACAAATTTGAACAAAATCGTTTTTGAACCCAGAGATGATGATGTTGAGAGCTGTGTTGAACTGTGCCCCAAAGCAAACAGCAAAAGTATCCCAGTCCAAGAAAAGAAACAAGACATTACTGATGATCACCTTTTTGAAGGAGATCTGTCTATAGCCAGGATGTTTTGTGATATTTTAGGTGATTCGTCAGATATACACTTGGAAGCACTGCATGACCTAAATGTAGAAAATAATTTTGGAATCTTTTGTTGGCCAAATAAGTTGGACAGCTGTACAGAAGACCAAATGAAAGAGAATGAATTGCACCAAGAATTAGGGTATCATTGTCACTGTCACTCTTCTAAGGATTTTCAAACAAAGTCACATGATGTTAAGACTCTTTATTTTGATTCCCTCTTCAGTCCTGAAAAGGACTACCCATTGGGGTGTGAAGAGAAGCCATTCATAAGTATCAACTACAACAGCTTTAATAATACTCTAGAGGAAGCTAACACAAATTCAGAACAATGCTCCATATCCGTGTTTTGCTTGGACAGTTTCTCTTAAAGCACATCTAGTAAAACTACTTTCCAACATTTAGAGGAAAATTCACATAATACTTTCTATTACAATAAAAGGTACTGTCTTTTGCTGCATGCCATGGAAGGTAGTTATCCAACAAATTTAGGGGTACAATCTAAAATCTCACAATCCACAGTACAAGGTCATGAAAACTCTTCTTCCAGTTGCGATCAAATAGTTCAGCAAAGCCCTACACCCGCTTTGTGTCAAGAACCAAGATTTGAAAGTTCTGGTGAAAATCAACAAAGGGCTTCTGGATCCCAAATCGGTAATGAAATAGCTCAACAATGTGCCCCTACCTATGTAGGCAAAGTGGATAGATATCAACTTTTAGACCAAGCAGTTCAACATTATGATTTTACACCTGTCTGCCAAGTTTTTGAATATAAACATTTTGAGCACGAAAATCAACAAAGTGGAATGTCTACAAGCACAGACTGCCTTGGGTTTCATTCAGAGTATCAGCCATTTCAAAGTCTTGTTAGCTTGTCTAAACTTGACAGTGAGTATCGGGTAGGAGATAGTCACTGCCAAAATACTCCAGAGCCTTCAGAAAAAAAGTAAGATTATTAAAGTGACAGACAACAAGGATGACAAAGAAAGCTTTATTGGTGATCCAGAGCATGTTGTCTTTCCAAGATTCAAAGGGGTTATTGTTTAAATGACTTTGATAATACAACCATTGGGAACTTTCATCCATTCAATGATTGCAATGTTTGGATAAACATAAGTCCACTGCATGTAATCAGAGGACTGAGATGAGAATAAATTATGAGGGTGTTGACCATTGATGTATTCAATCATCTCAGAAAACTCAAAAACATACAGTGCCTTGCAAAAGTATTCACCCCCTTGGCATTTTTTGTGTTTTGTTGCCTCACAACCTGGAATTAACATGGATTGTTTGAGGATTTGCATCATTTAATTCATAGAACATGCCCACAACTTTGAAGATATATTTTTTTTTTTATTGTGAAGCAAACAACAAATAGGTCAAAATAACAGAAAAGGTCAATGTGCATATCTCTTCACCCCCCTAAAGTCAATACTTTCTAGAGCCACCTTTTGCGGCTATCACAGCTCCAAGTCGCTTTGGATAAGTCTCTATGAGCTTTCCACATCTTACCACTGAAATTTTTGCTCATTCCTCCTCGCAAATCTGCTCCAGCCCCTTCAAGTTGGATGGTTTGCGCTTGTGAACAGCAATCTTTAAATCTGACCACAGATTTTCTATTGGATTGAGGTCTGGGCTTTGACTAGGCCATTCCAACACATTTACATGTTTCCCCTTAAACCACTCAAGTGTTGCTTTAGCAGTGTGTTTGGGGTCATTGTCCTGCCGGATGGTGAACCTCTGTCCTAGCTTCAAATCACACACAGATTGGTACAGATTTTGCTCAAGAATATCCCTGTATTTAGCACCATCCATCTTTCCCTCAACTCTGACCACTTTCCCGGTCCAAACTGCTGAAAAACATCTCCACAGCATGATGCTGCCACCACCATGTTTCACTGTGGGGATGATGTTCTTTGGGTGATGTGATGTGTTGGGTTTGCGCCAGACATAGCGTTTTCTTTGATGGCCAAAAAATTAAATTTTAGTCTCATCAGACCAGAGCACCTTCCTCCATACATTTTGGGAGTCTCCCACATGCCTTTTCGCAAACTCAAAATGTGCCATTTTGTTTTTTGCTGAAAGTAATGGCTTTCTTCTGGCCACTCTGCCATAAAGCCCAACTCTATGGAGCGTACGGCTTATTGTCGTCCTATGTACAGATACTCCAGTCTCTGCTGTGGAACTCTGCAGCTCCTCCAGGGTTACCTTAGGTCTCTGTGCTGCCTCTCTGATTAATGCCCTCCTTGCCTGGTCTGTGAGTTTTGGTGTGCGGCCGTCTCTTGGCAGGTTTGCTGTTGTGCCATGTTCTTTCCATTTATGATAGATTTGATGGTGCTCCTAGGGATCATCAAAGATTTGGATATTTTTTTATAACCTAACCCTGACTTGTACTTCTCAACAACATTGTCCCTTACTTGTTTGGAGAGTTCCTTGGTCTTCATGGCAGTGTTTGGTTAGTGGTGCCTCTTGCTTAGGTGTTGCAGCCTCTGGGGCCTTTCAAAAAGGTGTGTATATGTAATGACAGATCATGTGACACTTAGATTGCACACAGGTGGACATCATTTCACTAATTATGTGACTTCTGAAGGTAATTGGTTGCACCAGAGATTTTTATGAGCTTCATAGCAAAGGGGGTGAATACAGACGCACATGCCAATTATTAGTTTTTTATTTATGAAAAATAATTTTATGTATATTTTCTAATTTTACTTCACCAACTTAGACTATTGTGTTCCGATCCATCACATATAATTCAGATTAAAAAAAACATTGAACTAAAGGCTGTAATGTAACAAAACACAAAAAATGCCAAGGGGGTGAATACTTTTGCAAGGCACTGTACATGGAAGGAACGCAATTTAACTATTTAAAACTGATATACAGTCCATAAATGAAACATCGTTTTTCAAAAGAACAAGCTCACATGCAAGATGTAGCAGTTACATAGATGAGACAAACTATTTACCACTGGCAGGGGTGCATACAATGATCAACATTTTTAATGTATTATGTAAACCCTCCCCAAAGTAAAAAAAAAATGACTTGCTGTAACTGCTTATAAAGTGTTAGTTGCCATTTGGCTTTGATTTGTTAGTGTATTTAAATCTGGTAGTACATCTAACATTGCCCTTTCTCCCCAGACTGGCAATGCTGCTGTTTAAATGTGCCCCCTGTGCTCCGCTTTCCTCCAGATTGGGGGTGCTCTAATACAGGGAGTGTGTTAATGGGCAGATTACCAAATAAAAACAGAGGAAAAAAAGCCTAAAAAAGAAAATGAATGCAGCCACCACATGGAATTATTGGTAAGATGCAATATGTTACATCATTGGTTTTAGGCTTAATACCACTTTAAGATCATATCATTTCCCAAACAAAAGCAACCGTCACTGTTAGAAATTTCTTCAAGAAATATTTTCTATCCTGCTCCTTCAAATTTTGTCACTGCTGAGGTCGAAAACAAATGTCGATTCGAGCCCACTAAAGATTAGAAAAATTGCAAATGAAAGTCTACTAGCATATGCAGATCACGGGCTTGTTCTGTGATCTGATCATAACGGGAGATGCAAGAAACTTGCAAAGTGAAATTTTTTTTTTTCTTAAGTATTGTAGTTTGTCGCCATTCCACAAGCATGTGCAATTTTGAAGCGTGACATGTTCGGTATCTATTGTAGGGATCTAGCGTAACATCATCTTTAATTACTTCAATACTGGGCACTTTCACCCCCCTCCTGCCCAGGCCATTTTTCAGCTTTCAGCGCTGTCGCACTTTGAATGACAATTGCGCAGTCATGCATCATTGTACACAGATTACATTTTTAACTTTTTCTTTTGGTGGTATTTAACCACTTCAGCCCTGGTAGGATTTGCCCCTTTTCTGACCAAGCCATTTTTTGCAACAATTGCGCAGTCGTGCGACGTTGTACCCAAGCAAAATTATTGTCCTTTTTTCCCCACAAATAGAGCTTTCTTTTGGTGGTATTTGATCACCTTCTGTGGTTGTTATTTTTTGCGCTATAAACAAAAAAAGAGCAATAATTTTGAAAAAAAAAAAACAATATTTTGTACTTTTTGCTATAATAGATATCCAAAAATAATGAAAAAATAAAAAAAAAACAATTTCCTTCTCAGTTTAGGCCAATATATATTCTTCTACATATTTTTGGTAAACAAAAATCGCAATAAGCATATATTAATTGGTTTGCGCAAAAGTTATAGCGTCTACAAAATAGGGGATAGATTCCATTTTTATTATTTTTTTTTACTAGTAATGGTGGTGATCTGCAATTTTTATCAGGACTGCGACATTGTGTTGGACAGGTCGGACACTTTTGACACTATTTTGGGATCATTGACATTTATACAGCGATCAGAGCTAAAAATAGTCATTGATTACTGTATAAATGTCACTGGCAGGGAATGGGTTAACACTAGGGGTTAACTGTGTTCCCTAGGTGTGCTCTAACTGTAGGGGGGATGGGACTGACTGGGGGAGGAGACCGATCGGTGTTCCTACTTAGTAGGAACACACACGATCAGTCTCCTCTCCCCTGAGAGAACCGGGATTTGTGTGTTTACACGCACACATCCCCGTTCTCATTCTGTCACAAGCGATCGCGGCTTCCCAGCGGACATCGCACCCTTCGGGCATCGGCTCCGGGGACTATGACTTCTTAAAGGAGCGACGTATAGCTATGGCGATTTGCGCAGCCATGCCAACCTGCCACAGTATATCGCGGCTGGTCGGCTAGCAGTTAATCACTGCTGGGATTTTTATTTTTTACTATCAGTACATTTTGTAAGTGTAGCACTGTCCCCATAGGGCTTGCTGAGTGTTGACTTCATAGGCCTCTCTCTGGTTACCTGCAGCTGGTTGCTAATAGTTCCCACTTAGTTGCTGAGAATTCTCTGCTTGGTTGCTAGGATTTCCCATTTGGTTTCCAGGGGTTCCCGCTTGGTTGCTAGGGATTCCTGCTTGGTTGCTAGGTATTCCCCACAGTTTTGCTAGGGATTCCTGGTTGGTTGCTAGGAGTTCCCACCCCTAGTCCCGCTTGCTCGTTACTCAATGACCAGTCCAAGGTATTTGTGTTTTTGTATTTTATTTGGAACTTGGATGGGAGAAGGGATGAGTGGGATACTTCAACTAGAACTATTCACAAGAGATAAGGACAACTCTCACTTGGCCTTACTTGAAGAAGCAGTCACACTGCTTTAACTATACAGCTACATGTATGGAAGGGTTATGTCTTTTTGCTCTCATTAGCAGCTGACTTGATAACCTACATTATCTTTAGGCCACTCTCTAGCATCCCCTTTACTGACTCCTGTCCACTGACTCTTCTAGCTGAAGGGAGCAGCCCTCACTGGACAGGCCCCAAAGACACAGATGTGTACTCACAGTAGGCAGAATCAGATCCTTCCTGGTGTCTCCCTTTCAGTCAGCTCTGCAGGACCTCTGGGTTCAGCTTCTCTCTCTCTCTAGGCCCCTGGGTCAACCACCCAGGGCCGCACGGCCTCCTCCACGGAGGAGAGGGCAGTTGCCCCGCTCCCTCTTGGACTCTGATCCCCGGCTCAAGTAACTTTGAGCACATGAACTCTGGCTTTATATACAGTATCCCACAATGCAATGCAATGCTTTCCCTCTGCCAATTGCTAGGGCTGTAACAAAGCCTGTGCACTCACTTGTCAGGTCCCCTCCCACTGTCCAATATGCCTCCCTATTGGACCAGTGGGGGATAGTCAGAACCAGCTGAGCTGCACCTGAGTACAATGAGCAGACCTAACCAATAGATCTTGATCCCTGGCAGGCAGAGAGCACTCCAAGCTTTACCTGACTATCTTCCTGCTAAGCAGAAAGATCAAAAACTATACTCTCTTCCACCACCCACCTAGGAGGTTGCTACATAAGTATTTTTTCTCCATCACTGATGTGCGCTGATGAGGCGGCACGGATGGACACTGATAAGCTGCACTGATAGGCACTGATGAGGTGGCACTTATGGGCGCTGATTAGGTGGCAATGATGAGGAGGCACTAATATGCCGCACTGATAGATGGCACTGGTGGACACTGATATGTGGCACTGGTGGGCACTGATAGTGGGCAATGGTGGGCACTGATGGACACTGATAGGCAGCACTGACTGCTATCACTTATGGGCACTAATTGGTGGCACTGCAGGGGCTTTCCTGTAATCAGGGCACTGATGATCAGTGCCCTGATTACCAGCCCAGGTCTCCCCTGTGAGGAGATGCCGCTGATCGGCACTCCTCGTCACAACCCTGTCAGTGTGAGGCGAGGAGAGCCGATTCACGACACTTCCGTATTTACATGTCACCGGCTGTGGTTGGACACAGCCAATCACATGGTTAAAGAGCCGTGGCCTTGGGTCTTTACAGAGATCGGGGTCACACCGTGTCCTAACAACGCGGCGCGGCCACGATAGCCATACCGCGTGCCCCCGCAGGCGCGCAACAGCGGCTGTTTTGGGGGACCGTCATATGACATCCACCCAAAACGAGAGCCGCACCGTCCCTCTGACATCTTACAGTGGGTGGGCTGCAAGTGGTTAATATTTTACCAAAAAATTGGGTTATATATTGTGTTTTTTTGCATTATAATTCATTAAAGTGTATTTTTTCCCAAAATATAGGCTTTGAAAAACTGCTGCGCAAATACCATGTGACATAAAAAATTGCAACTATCGCCATTTTATTCTTTAGGGTCTCTGCTAAAATATATATATATATATATATATATAATGCTTGGTATGCTTCTAAGTAATTTTCTAGCAAAAAAATATTGATTTTTACTTTCTAAATAAGTGCTAGAAAAAGCTTGATTTTCAAGTGGTATTGTACATGTAATCTATAACAATAAACATCTCTTATTTGTTCCCTTTTAAGTTATTATTAAGTTATTTTTGTTTCTGATTGTGTCATCAGGAAGTGTGTTAGGTAGGGGGAGTAGTTTTGTAGTTCCAACTTCAAGTCCCAAGGTTACAATGCTGTTCCTCAATAGATACTGTATGGAGAGTAAATGTTGTCACCCTAGGACAGGAAATGTGTTACAGCCAGGATTACCAGGTAAAAGTAAAGGAATAAGAAAACAAATGCAGCCACCACACGCAAGGACTATGAAGCTGCAATATAATACATTGGGTTTCGGTTTTGTTTTCTCAATTTTTTTTAATATGATCTTTGTGATTTTTTTAAAGTGGTTGTAACCCTAAAAAAAAAAAAAAAAACATGCTCCTGTCCTGGAAGGCACACGATACAGGACAGTGCTTTTTCCATGGCAATTGTCCCTTTCTATGTTGTACAATACCTGGCTGATCCTGCTTGTTTCTGTCTTCCCCTCTGTAAACTGACCACGTTTATCATGGCTGCTGATCTCTGATAGCGTGGTCAGTTTATGTGCCTCTGTCATCCAGCTATCTCCTCAGAGTCTCTGCATCTCCCCCACTCCCCTCCCTCTCCCCCTGTCTCTTCTGTAGTCTGTGTGAGAGCCAATCACTGTCAATCACCCGGATCAGTGCCCGGTGAATTGGCTGATTAAATATGATCTGTGTTCCATCAGCTGCAGTGGACTACATAAGAGACATCCAGGGTCTAACAGACCCCAGATGTCTCATAAATAGACAAAAAAATTTTTTAGAGCCCCCCACCCCACATATACGCACAAACATACGAAAACACATGCGTTGGGACGCCTACACATGAAAATGGCAAGTGCCCTACACATGTTTCATATCACGAAGGCCAGAGTGAGATCTATAATTATAGCACCAGAGCTTTTGCCTAGCTCTAAACTGATGATCTGCATGGGCTTTTAATGCTTCACTTTTGCAAAATATATAGTATTGAAGTTTTTTCACTGATTCACGGACAGACACAATTTTAAGGCTTAACATGTTGGGTACCTATTTACTCGGTGTACCTCATCTTCTATATTTTACAACAAAAATTGCATTATTTATTGCGTTTATATGCCCTAAAATTAACGTTTGTATATTTTTTACTGAAATTTTGTGTTTCATAAACTGTTGCTCAAATATCGGGCTACACAAAAATTGGATCTACCAATAATTTATTCTCTAGGGTGTCTGCTTTCAAAAAATATATAATGTTTGGAGGTTTTAAGTAATCTTCAGGCCTAAAATTATTTTTTAAATATTTAACCTCCCTGGCGGTATTCCCGAGTGTGGCTCGGGGTTAAAATTCAGTACCATTAGCGGTAACCCCGAGCCACACTCGGGATCGCATTGCAGGATCCTGGGGCGGCTTTACTTACCTTGTCCCCGGGATCCTGCGATGTCCCCCGCAGTGTCCGAGGGCTCCGTCCTCCTCCGAAGCCTCTCCGTGCCAGGCTCCGTTCCCTGCGAGCGGCGCGACGCACGGGGGCGGAGCCTGGCGGCAAATTCAAAAAATGTCAAAATCATAACACATACAGTACTGTAATCTTACAGATTACAGTACTGTATGAAATGATTTCACATCCCTTTTGTCCCCAGTGCTCTGGCCCATGCCCTGCATGCAGTTTTACATGATATACACTGTTCTTTCTGCCTGGAAACTGGAGATTGTCCATAGCAACCAAAAAGTGTCCCTTTACGTCAAAAGTGACTTTAGACCAGCTAGAAAACAGCGATAGTAAATTAGAACACTTGCAGAATTGAGCGATAGTGAATTGTGGGGAAATTTATTTTATTACTATTTTTAAAAATTTTTTTTAATTATTTATTTTTATTTATTACATTATAATTTATGTTTTTGTGTTTCAAACTTTATCATACCCGGGATATCTACTAGACTCTGGTTTGGACAGATTTAAGTGTGTTATTGTTAAGATTTACAGACCTACAATATAAAACGCGAAATTTCCATGCAAAATAATTGTACCGCTTTCAGCACCTAAAATCCAAAAGAATCATACCTCCAGGGAGGTTAAACAAAAAATTTAAAAAAATGGCTCTGGGACTAAAGTGGCTAAAGTTTTCTCACTGAAAAGTAAAGATTTCCATAATTTTAAAGCAGGGTCGGCAATTGGGCTGATTTACCAAAGTAGTTGAGAAACTTCATACAACAAATTATGTGACTGTAGCCAGGTGATTGGCTAAGAATGGAAAGTGGGAGAAACACTGGCTGCAGCTGCAGCTGCTCTCTGTAGTTGCTGCCCTGCAGTGCTGAACTGGTTAACAGCTATATCAATGAGAGGCGGGAGCTGCTAAACAGGAACAGTTCAATAGACTGAGTCAGGCAGCACTGTGGGAACTGTAGTCCAGAGGAGAGAGACTCTACTGTAATCAATAGCTTTTGAACTAATAAGGCATGCTGGGGAATGGGGCTAGGCAGTGTAGTTACCATTGACTAAGGAGGCAGCAGAGATGTGGAGCAAGCCTCTGGCTTTTTACAGACCCTACATGGTTGGCAACCTTGGTGATTAGGGTGTGCCCAGGCACACCTGGCACACCCCTTGCGCACGCCTATGACAGTAACTTTCACTTAACTAGGTGTGCCAGAGGGGCTAAGGTTGTCCTTGGAGTCAAGGCACAGAAAAATGTACCTAAATTACCAAGTGGCTCGTTCCAGGGTAGCGCCACACGAACATTCACTTAGATTTGCTACGTTCACCTACCTTGTAGCAGAGCGTGTAGAGGGAGACCTGTCATACAGCCCCGCCTCAAGAGCCACTGGTGTTGCAACAGTGGCTGTGAGAGCATGGTGAGGTAAGAGTGCCTGTAAGATCTTCCCTTGGTTGCAGAAATGAGTGGCAGGTGCGTGACCTGAGCTGGGCTGGATGGCTGAAGCAGCAGATGACAACAGGAACAGCTGATGCAGGCACACAGCAAATGTAGGACCAGCGTCACCAGGTACTATGCAAAAAAGCACAGATGGATAACTGGATACAGAGTCAGACAAGCCAGGTTAGCAACGGAGGATCAGGTATAAGCATAAACAGCAGGCAGAGAATGGTCAAGATGCAGGCAGAGGTTGACAACAGTATATCAGGCAGATGGAAGATATAAGAAAGTCTTTAACGCAAGCTGAGGTCAGGATAGGTAGAGAGTAAGCGTGGTCATGATAAGCCGGGTCAAACACAGGAATCAAGCACAGATCACAGGAACAGGTACACATTGCAGCTGCTGCCCTTATATAGGCCGTTTGGTGCCAGCATCGATGGCTAACAGGTGCGTGTATTTGCTCACATGTGCATATGCGTTCGCCTGCTAATATGCGCATAGGCAAGACGGGCATCTGCAGAAGCACGTCTGCGCATACGTATCTGCCTAGGACAGTGATGACGTACCTTGGCACCCAAGATGTTTTGGAACTACATTTCTCATGATGTTCATGTACCCTGGCAGTGTAGTTGAGCATCATGGGAAATGTAGTTCCAAAACATCTGGGGTGCCAAGGTTCGCCATCACTGGCCTAGGAGCTTTGGCTGTACTATGGCCAGCACGTCCCTGACAGCTACACTGAAGTCCCAAGCAGTGTTATCAACCCTGCTTCAGTTCTACCCAGAACCCAGATCTCCCTACTGTATGTTATAAAGATGTAAGGGGTACCCAGATTATTTCCACGTTTCATCATGCGCAGTAGGGTTCTGCCTATAGATACTGTATAGGATTGCATGGAGTTATGTAGGTGTTCAGCTTAAACTATATCCTGTCTCATTCTTAGGTGTCGGCTCTAGACCTCCTCTTCCCATCCTCCTGGTCACTTCACCTTTAAAGTGGTTCTAAGGGCTGAAGGAGTTTTTACCTTAGTGGCTTACCTCTCTGCATTAAGGTAAAAAAACCTTCAATATGCAGCTCACCCCCAGCCCCTCCTTATACATGCCTGAGCCTGATCTCAATCCAGTGATGTGCACAAGAGTAGAGGCTTCCTATGCTCTCTCCCTCCTCATTGGCTCAGACCCAGCAGTGGAAGGCATTGGCTTCCACTGCTGTTTACAGCCAGTGAGGAGGCAGTGTGGGTGGAGCCGAGCCATGCGTTAATGTTTACAATCACTTTAATCTCTTCCCACCTGGAGTACTTACACACACATAGGCCTATGTTTGAAAGGTGGTCCAGATAGAAGCTCCCAAAGTCCAGCTGACCACCGGGGGCCCAAGAAACACAGGCCCAGGTCACCCGACGCATAGTACATAAGGGTGGTTTCTCTCACCGTTGGGTGGGAAACTCCTTTTCCTCCCCACCACCCACTACAAAACCAACCAGGCTTATACTAGTAAAGTACTAAACTCTCTTCACCCCAGGCATTGGCTGTACTTTACACTTTACTCCATAAGGTCATTACAATGGGGCTCGCTGTTGTTCTAATAAAGCAGCACAAAGTAGAACAGAACAGTCCAAATTGTGGAGACAGATTTCCCAAATAATGACCTACAACTGGTTCTTCAAAATCTGTATTAGCATAGTTCAGTGAGCATAATAGAAGAATTGTGGTACTCAAATCCCCAAATTTCCCTCTCTTCATGCCCTTTCCAGGTATTGTTCTGCAGCCTGCTCACCGCCCCTCCTCCAGAGGGGAGAGCACACAAAACACCTTCTACCTTCTTCTAGCAGCATACCGCTCCAAAGGCGGCTGAAGACTCTCCCCTCCCACCTTATAAATGGGCACCCTGCTTCCCCACACTAGGAGAAGCAACCGTTGAGGGAACTATCATCTGCCTACTGAGATGAAAAAAAGGGGATGTGTTCTGTAGCTGGAACTTACTGGATTTCTGTCAGATCAACAAGTATTTTTGTGTACATGTGCTGAATATGTTTTTCTTTTCTTTATTTTGTCTTGACTAGGGATGAGCCGAAAACCCCCCGGTTCGGTTTGCACCAGAACTTGCGAACAGACAAAAAATTTGTGCGAACGTGCGAACACCGTTAAAGTCTATGGGACACAAACGTGAAAAATTAAAAGTGCTCATTATAAAGGCTTATATGCATGTTATTGCCATAAAAAGTGTTTGGGGACCCGGGTCCTGCCCCAGGGGACATGAATCAATGCAAAAAAAAGTTTTTAAAACAGCCGTTTTTTCAGGAGCAGTGATTTTAAGAATGCTTAAAGTGAAATATCGTGCCTGGGGGTCCCCTTAGTCTGCCTGTAAAGTAGTGCATTTTTTCCATGTTTATAAAAGTACTGCAGCAAAATGACATTTCTAAAGGAAAAAATGTCATTTCAAATTGCTCACAGCTATAACGGATAAATACGATCACGATCGAATAAGCAGGGATATGTAAAAAAATCTATCCAGTATAATATATCCTCCACAATATTCATCTGTCTCTTTCTCCCATCACAAGACTCTGTGGAATTGGCTCTGCCACAAAGAGCCACAGAAGGCAGATATAGTGTAATAAAGTTTTATTTAAAAGAAAGCTGCACTTACATACGTCCAATATGATACAAACGGCACAAAGGCAGCTCGAGGGTCTGTAGAATCGGTCCCGCACCGCTGTATGACTAGCAGCGTGCGGCGTGCGTTCCAACTACCCAGCGGAAGCGGAGGGCTCCTGTCAGTTTCCGTGTCAAGCCTCTCCTCTATGCATTTCACTCTGTGCATCATCAGGCCTTTGTGCAGTTTGTATCATATTGGACATATGTAAGTACAGCCTTTTTTTAAAAATAAAACTTTATTACACTATATCGGCCTTCTGTGGCTCTTTGTGGCGGAGCCAATTCCACAGAGTCTTGTGATGGGAAAAGGAGACCAATTTATGGCTCTTGCTGAGGAGCGTGCTGTGATTGGCCAAAGCATGCAGGTCAGGTGTATGCCTTGGCCAATCATCATACAGCAATGCACTGCGGTCTTGCAGTGCATTATGGGGCGATCGAATTTCCCGCGAACGCCCCATAAAATTCGCTGTTTGGCAGACGGGCCAACCCCCTGATGTACTCGAAGCTCATCCCTAGTCTTGACCTAAGCTTTAAAGTGATTGTAAAGGCAGAAGGTTTTTTATTATAATGCTTTCTTTACATTAAGATAAAAAGCCTTCTGTGTGCATCAGCCCCCCTCATACTTACTTGAGCTCCATCTGGATCCAGCAATGTTGTAGGAGTGTCTCGGCTGCCCGAGACTCCCCTCCTTATTGGCTGAGACAGCAGCGTGGCGCCATTGGCCCCCCTGCTGTCAATCAAAGTCAGTCAGCCAATGAGGAGAAAAAGGGTGTGGGGCCGGACTCGGGTGCCCCCATAGCAAGCTGCTTGCTTTAGGGGCACTCAACAGGAGGGAGGGGCCAGGAACGCCGAATAGGGGCTGCTCTATGCAAAACCACTGGACATAGCAGGTAAGTATAACATGTTTGTTATTTTTACCCCCCCCCCCAAAAAAAAAAAAAACTAGACATTTTACACATTTACAGTACATGCCAGAGGCATGTACTGTAAAGAGATCATCAGTTTAGACTTTCACAGAAGTTTGCTGCTGCTGTACAGAAAGACTAAAACAGTTAATTTAGCCACCTTGATAGACAAAGGACATAATCACAAAAGGGCTTGAGCTAAGGCAAAGTAAAACATGCAGTACAACTCTGCAACGCATGCACGATTCCTTGTACTGTACCTCTAAAGCCGTTGATCTGCTAGAAATGCGCTCCTAATTTAAGGTGACCAGATTTTTAAAATGAAATCTGGGGACATATTTTTTTTTTTATTGGCAAATGGTAAACTATTTTATAAGCATATTTTAATCAAATTATATATGCAGTGTATGTGATATGTGTTTATGGAATGATTGTATGATATATACGTTGTTTCTCACATTTCATCCATAAATAAATATTTTAAAAAAAATACTTCTTAGAATTTTTTGAGATATGCCTACCAAATGGTAAAGAGAAAAAACAGTGTGCAGAGTTCTGGAGTACGCTACATAAAGACTGCAGGGCTAAGAAGTGTGCTACATTATGAAAGCAGGGCTAAAGAGCGTGATACATAAAGAATGCAGGGCTAAGAAGCACTCAGGAGCATGCTACATAAAGGATGCAGGGCTCAGGAGTGTGATACATAAAGAATGCACGGCTAAGGATCGCTCAGGAGAGCGCTACATACAGAATGCAGGGCTCAGGAGTGCGCTACATAAAGAATGCAGGGCTCAGGAGTGTGCTACTGTCATGAACACACTGCTCATAGTTCTGCAACAGTTCTCAGGCGCACAGGTTCACAGAGGTGCAGTCTGGTTAACAGGCACCCAGCAGTGAACAGACGTGCGCCAATGCGCATGCGCAGATCAGGGAGATCACGTACGTGCGTACAGTGATGTTGCCTTGGCGCCCAGTGGCCTTTAAAAGGGCTCCAGCTGCATTAGTCCTTTGCTGTTTGATCTGCAGCTTTACCCTGTGACCTGATCCTTAACCTGCACCTGATCCAATACTGACCCACTTTCCTGACCTCACTGCTGTCTCCATTCCTGACCCTTGGCTTCCTTGACCTTGCTCTGTTTACCTGTCTGCCTGATCCTCCGTTACTAACCCAGCCTGAACTCTGACCATTCCTTGCCTGTCGTTTCTGCCTGACTGATCCGCTGTGTATTACCTGGCTAGTCTGACCTTGCTCCTGCCTGCTGTCTTGCATCTGTGTGCATCTGCATCCGCTGCCCCTCAGCGCACCTGCATCTGCTGACCTGCATCCACAGCACCCAAGCCGGTTCCTGTCTCTGCCAGCTGTCATCTCCTGCCAAGAGAACTCTGCAGGCACTCATACCTCACTGTGCTCCTACAGTCACTGTCCCAACTCCAATGACCCCGGAGCCAGGGCTGTATGAGAGGTCAACCTCTGCACATCAGGCTCACCTCCAAGGTACGTGTCAGCTACATAAATAATGCAGGGCTCAGGAGTGCGCTACATAAAGAATGCAGGGCTCAGGTGTGTGCTATACAAACAATGCAGGGCTCAGGTGTGTGCTATATAAAGAATGCAGGGCTCAGGTGTGTGCTATATAAACAATGCAGGGCTCAGGTGTGTGCTATATAAACAATGCAGGGCTCAGGAGTGTGCTACATAAAGAATGCAGGGCTCAGCTGTGCCCATCTATACATCCTCATCAGTGCCTATCTATGCAGCCTCACAAGTGCCCAGAAATGCAGCCTCACAAGAGCCCATCTATGCAGCCTCATCAGTGCTCAGCAATGCAGCCTCACCTGTGGCCAGCAATGCAGCCTCACCTGTGCTTAGCAATGCAGCCTCACCTGTGCCCAGGAAGGCAGCCTCACCTGTGCCCAGAAAGGCAGCCTCACCTGTGCCCAGAAAGGCAGCCTCACCAGTGCCCAGGAATGCAGCCTCACCTGTGCCCAGGAATGCAGCCTCACCTGTGCCCAGGAATGCAGCCTCACCTGTACCCAGCAATGCAGCCTCACCAGTACCCAGCAATGCAGCCTCACTAGTGCAGGGGATCACACAGGAGAGGAAGAGGAGAGCCAGCCGGATCATCACGCATTGGACAAGTGTGCTGTCTGTCAAAGGAGCCATACCAGGAGGAGGGAATTGTGTAACGGTGGGCGCCTGGCAATTCAAATAAAGCTGACACAGCAGGCGATTCCAGCCTGACCCCTCTGCCTCAGCACCCACCCTGCAATTTGGGGACAAATCCGGGGACAGACTCGCTCTGGGGATAGTGTCCTCAATCCAGGGACTGTCCCCTGAAACCGGGGACGTCTGGTCACCCTATCCTAATTGTCTTATTGTGGGCTGACATCACACAGCTTTTTTTGTGGATTGAGTGGTGTCAGCCCTGCCCATTGTCTTTTTGCAGACTAGTCAACCACTCCCACTGTACAATATAAAGGCTAATCAATCTGTAATCCAAGATAACCACTAACAACTAACTAGCTCATTGAGACAACACAGGAAGTGTGTAGAGGACACAGGCCAGATCTAAATTTCTGACAAGATTAACAGTTCTTTTTGCATTATCAAACTGATCAAATAAAATGCTTACAACAGTATATTAAACATCCACAGAGGGAGCAAATAAGAGAAGCTCATTGTTAGGATTTACATGCACTTTAATAAATGGATTTAACAGTATATGGTTGCGTGATCAGACTCAAGCTGGCCATAGATGGAAACAAATGGATTCCCCATCCACATAGTTGAGGTGGATGAAGGATTCCTCCCCCCCCTGCGCTATTGTGTTCTGACAGCGGGGACTACTCCACTGTCGGAACACATTGATTAGCGCTGCAAATGTCCAATATTTCCATTTGGGAGAAGCCAATCATTAGATCATCTTCTCTCCATGTCAGGGCTGGGCTTAGCCCTTTCTTCTCAGCGCTGGCCGCTCACCTGTCAGCTAATTGTCAGCTCCTATCCGTCCACAGTTACTCAGCTGTTGATGATATCCTGCTCGTCAGTCCTGACTACTTAAGCCATCCAGCCCAAAGGATCTCTGCCTTCGTCAACATCACAGAGCCTATCTCCTGTGTTCCTGTTTAAAGACTTGCTTTGCTGATATCCCTTCTGGCTCCAGATCCTGCTTGCTGTTCCACTACATTGATCCATTACTTCTGGCTTGGCTGACTATCCGTTCCGGTTACTGAACTTTGGCTATGTTTGTTCTTTTTACTTTTATTATTAAACAAGTGTGATTTAACTGTACTTCTGTCTCAGTCTGATTTCATGGTTTCTGATACTCGAGTGGGAACAGCCATAGAGGGTTCAAAATATGTCAAGCCCCTACTGAACTGGACACATTTTTATCCATCTATGGCCAGCTTAAGGTGCTTTCTGTGAGGACGAGAAGTTAATTTGACTACCTAGTCCGCTCAGCCTGATGTAAGGTGATTTGCGTGCAATGCATGTACTGTAGATGGTTGTCACAAATTCTTTGTTGCTTTGACTGTTGCATGTCAAGAAAAGATATAATTTCTATGCTGAGTCATAAACATAATTATTTATCTTCAGGACAAACCAGATCCTGAGCTCATCAAAATAATTTACATATCAGTAGTTGTTTTCAAACATGCAAATAAGAATAGTTGAGTTTTATGCAGTAGTATTTCTAGAAGAGAATGCTTCAGGGCACAAGTTATGCAAATACTTAAAAAAATTGTAATGCTGTCAAAACTTAGAAGTGTTGAGACAGACACGCAATGGAGATCCAGGCACAATTTAGAAGACAACTTACCTTGTCAGGAGATAATTTATTTTGCCTTTCAGTAAGGATAGTTTCAGAGCCTTCTGTAGGGCTTCATCTTCACTCTCGAATAGAGAAAAAAAAATTATAATAGATTTCTTTAAATCACCTTTGTAAGACAGAATCTTACTTTTTTAGCACTCCTACTTTGTTCCTAGTACTTAATAAATATAACTAACACCAAAAACCAACCACAACTTTTTTTTTTTTGATAAGAACTAAATGAAGAATAAACACAGCAAAATTTTTACTGCTGTCCATGACCCTGTTAGGATTTCAGCTCACTTCCTGTCCTTCCGACAGCCCGAGCAACTGAATGTGAAAAGAAGAGTGAGGTGTCACCAGGACAAGAAGACACAGCCAGCATTACTTACCTGACAGAGGGTGTGACCCCTCTCCATTTTACTAAAAGAAATGTCTGGGTCTGCACCTGTAAATTTCCCACAACTTTCTGGCCCTATAGGAATTAAAAGGTAATTTTCCAACTTAAAATACAGATCACAGTAAAACGTAGGGTTTGTATGACTCTGGTAGGGGTTTTTATACTTAATCCTCCTGGGCAAAGTTTAACCAATGGGGTAGGGTCTCCCAATAGACCTTTTTTTCTGTTTGGTATGTATACAATAAAGTGTTTAATCTGCACATATCCCCATCTATCCAAATCAGAACTGGGCCTACTCACTTGAAAATTTGCAAAGCATCCCACCTCTATCTCTGAGTGGTACCAGCTACTTTTTGAAAGTAGCGCAATTAAACACTTCTCTTTCTCTTTAATAACATATCATGAATAAATCAATCAATAAATATCATGTATTCTGCTGGCTATAACCATGAGTTGCTTGTTGTTGTCAGTAAATGTAACTATTTATACACAATCAAAATGCAAGGTTCTTTAAATGAGGCAGGTCACTTCAAGGATAATACATAGAGTACACATAGTTTCAAATGTATTAAAAAAATAATCATAATGAAACATTCCATGATCATAAAAGAACATAATGACAATTTCCACTAGGTGGCCGGGCACTTGGAGGTATTAGATTGAGATGGACAACTCAAGGTCAGGTTATGGGTATATGGGGTATCTCAGCCAATGGGCAGGGATTTTGTTGAATCCCTTGGCCTGCTGGGAGAGCCTATATATTCGGGGGAGGTCAGGTGATCCAGGTTCTTGTGTGCCACCTGGACCGCTGTCTGGGTAGACGTGTGTCATTTGCCCCTTGCTGCTAGGCCGGAGATTGGGCCTATCCCTCGGGCATCAGGCTGCCAGATGTGTGAGGGCCTATCCTGAAGTAAGAGGGCAGCGCAGGGTTGGGATTGCGGCTTGCAGTCCAACCAGAAGTGACGGTTCTGACGGCCGGAGAACCTGTCAGTGGTCTGAGGTAGAAGGGAAGTTGTCACCACAAAGGGACCAATCGCCTTTACCAGGGACCACAGTGAGTAACTGAAGCAAGTACCGGAGCAGTATTCTCACCGAACGGGCATGGTGGAGAATCGGGAAACTTCAGGCAGTGATCAAGTCAGGGACCCAACCAGCGGAGGTGATGCTTGCAGAGCAGCCTTGTGTGCCAAGCTAGGGACCGAGCCAGTCAGCAGGGGTGAAGCTTGAGGTTATCCGAAAGTGCCAAGCCAGGGACCCAGCAGAGAAGCGTGGGTGATGCTTGAGGGGGATACCACCGTAAAAGCCTTGAGGAGCTCACAGGATTCAGAGTAGTAAATCAGAGGGTCCAGTGAGAGACCAGGAGTTCAAGGGGGCTGAAGAACTACAAGGAGAAGTTGTAGTACAGGTGAGGAGGACTGTTACTTTGAGTTAGGAACTGTTTACGTATTGTTACCATAGGAGACAGCATTTCTGCACGTGCAGAAGTGGCACCTTGTTTGGGCCTTTCCCTGTACGGCTGTCCTCCTGTTGAAGTCTCTGAGTCTGCCAATTGAAATTGCAACTACTTAAAGGTGTCCTGGCCCTAACCCCCTTTGCCTTGCTAAATATAAAAAGGACTGTCAAGGAAATAAAACCTCTTTTACATCCAAGAAGTGTCTGGCGCCCAATGACTTTTATCACCTTAGCACCCGCTATGCCTCACAACCCACCACATATTGAAGGATGTCAGTTATCTTTGGCCTTGAAGGTTCTCATTAGACTGGAAGAGGTAAAAGATTCTGCTACACCACAAAACCTGACTTTATGTTATCTTCATATTACTCGAACAATTTACACAAAGATTTTCATTTTTCATTTCACTTTATTACTTGGTCAAAGAAGGAGCTCAGGAAGAAATTCATTGTAAAAAAACAGCATTGTTGAAGAGTACTGTTTATTCAAAAAAGGTAGAACACTTATTAATAACCTATTATCCCAATAATAAATAATAGTAAATTTGTCAAAACTTCATAAAGGTACTGTGTGACCCCTATAGATGTGTATTTACTAAGCTGACCACTGCAACCCTACACAGTTTCTGCACGTTCTGCTTGTGTGAGTAGGCCAGGCAATGATGGTAATAACATAGACAAATTACCATGAATACTTTATGACAGGGTGACCATAAACTGACGTAGTCACAATCCCATTGGTGCCTTTAGCCTGTAGCAGAGTAATGCCCCGTACACACGATCGGACTTTCCAACAACAAAATCGTGGATTGTTGTTCGAAGGATGTTGGCTCCAAGTTGTCTTGCATACATGTGGTCACCCAATGTCAACAATTACGAAGTAGTGACGTACAAGACTTCCGTGATATCTCCATTACGAACGCTAGTTTTACAAGACTGAGCGCTTCTGGCTCGTACTTGATTCCGAGCATACGTGGACTTTTGTCCGACGGACTTGTGTACACACGATTGGAAAATCCGACAACAAACATTTGTTGGCGGAAAATTTGAGAACCTGATAGCCAACATTCATTGGCAGAAAGTCTGACAACAAATGTTCGATGAAGCATACACATGGTCGGACTTTCCGCCAAGAAGCTCACAACCAATCTTTATTGTCGGAAAATCTGATCGTGTGTACGCGGCATTAGAGTTGTTCTTAAATTAAAAATACAAAAATGACTAGACAGATGTCTCTATAACATTTCCAGATGCTAATTTGTAAGCTAGTATTACATAAACTTAAACTTAAGGCTGCGCTCACCCTATAGCATTTCATGAGCACGAAATTTTGTATACATTTGTGATGCGCACAAAAACGTGTGTCGCACTTGCTGTGTAATTATTTTTATAATGTCACCCTAAACGCATCAAACAAGCGCAAGCACTTATTTTTGCATGGAAAAAGCACACACGGTTAAAAAAATGTTCAAAGCTCAAAATGCTGCATGAGCTACTTTTGTCAAGCAAAGGGCAGCCCACTGAAATGAATTAGCTACCCTATGGGTGTAGTACGACAACCAGCATAAACGCTCGTGTGCACGACGCCTGCTGTCATGCATTATAATGTGAATAGGACCTTAATATAAACTAATGAGCAGAGTAGAGTGTGAAGAAAATAAGTGAAACAAAGCTTTTTTTGTTTTTGCTTTGAGCAGCATTTTCTGTCTATGTGTTTGCTTACTGCAATGTCTGCCAGTTCTCCTTTTTTTTTTTTTGCTGGTACAGGGGCGCCACACAGTGGCCAGACAGGTACTTGCACAAGTAGTATTATCACGGCTACATAACATACTGTACGTGTACTAGTTATGTTTAGTTATAAATACCATTACTGAACAATGAATATGATACTCACCAAACATTAACTGCAGGCTGAGCCTTCCTGATATATGTTTTTTTAACATTCAGAGAATGTTTGGTGAATGTTACATTAACTGCTTTTTTTTTTCTTTTTTTTTTTTTTTTTGTTTTCTTAATGATTAAAAAACAAAAACTGTATTCAACATTCCATATTCATTAAAATCCCTTCCTATACCCCCACCATAGTCTTTACCCCCTCCCCCATTATCTGCTTTTTTAACATGTTAATAAAACAGGTCCCTTTTCTAAACTGAATATAAAAAAAGGTTTTAAAAAATCACTATATATAAATTTATAGACTTAACCCTTGTTGTGCTGGGGGCCCAATATGAAGGGAATTTTTCACAATTCCCAGAATTCAGCTTTAAGACTCCTTTCACACTAGCACAATTCCAAAGTCGCACGATTTCCAGTGCGACTTTGGAGAGCGACTTTTGAGAGTGACTGTGATCCGACCTTACATTCAATGGACCCAAGTCACATCAAAAGTCGCACCAAAGTAGTGCAGGCACCTTTTCAAAAATCTCTGTGACTTTAAGTCGCACCATTCTGAACGGAGAGCCATTGAGAGGAATGGGCTGTGAATTGTCATGTCCAAAGTCGCATGACAAGTTACACAAGTGTGAATGGAGACTAACAGTCTTGAAATAACTGGAAAAGCATGCCAAACCTTACCATATAATGCTAGTATACAGTGCTCTCAGCAAGATTCAATTAAATGTATAACCCCCTAACTACAGGTAAATAAATAAGATACACTTCAAATGTAAAAAACATAACACATACATTCCACCCCGGCTATTTCAAATGGCTACAAAATGCAGGAAGCGTTTGCTATGCCATTTCTCCTAATGGCACCCCAATCGCGCTGCAATTTTTCATGGGGTTGCCGTTTGGTAAATTGCAACGTGCAATGCTTATCCTTCAAAAAGGAATATGAGCTTCTTTTGGGCGACAGTGTCACATGTCAATAGCAGCATGATTGGGGTGCAATTAGAAGCAATGGCATCGCAAACGTATCCCGCGTTTTTCAGCCATTTGAAATCGCGGGGTGGAATCGCGGCAATTCCACCTGCAATCATGCGTGAATGCAGCCTCAGTGATAAAACCACAAGTTGATTCAGTGACCAATAAACAAATAGTGCAACACCATATGTGTATAACCTCTCTGAGTGATATGAAGCGCCGGTGCTTGACAAAGTTCCTATAAATCAAAAAAGTCCATTTGAAGCAGAAATGTGCAAAAAAATCCCCGCTTATAAATTATTATGCCCTGTACACACGGTCGGACTTTCCGATGGAATATGTGCGATTGGAGCTTGTTGTCGGAAATTCCGACCGTGTGTGGGCTTCATCTGACTTTTTCCATCGTAATTTCTGACACATAAAGTTTGAGAGCAGGCTATAAAATTTTCCGACAACCAAATCCGATCCTTTAAATTCCGATCGTGTGTAAATAAATCCGACAGACAAAGTGCCACGCATGCTCAGAATAAATTAAGAGACGAAAGCTGTTGGCTATTGCCCCGTTTATAGTCCCGACGTACGTGTTTTACGTCACCGCGTTTCTGAACGATCGGATTTTTCAACAACTTTGTGCGAGCGTGTGTATGCAAAACAAGCTTGAGCCAACATCCGTCGGAAAAAATCCATGGATTTTGTTGTCGGAATGTCCGATCAATGTCCGATCGTGTGTACAGGCATTAGACTTGACAGCTTTAAAAAGTGCATTCCTAGAGGCTCAGGATCATGCATCAAATTTGTCTGACCTCCCGTTACAAGATGGTCAGACAGGGCTGGCTTCTTGGTTCCTTGGATGGATGGCTTCCTAGTTGCTTTATTATTCCATCATGGCTTCCTTAAAGTGGTTGTAAACCCTTTACAACCACTTTGTGCTACAGGTAAGCCTATTAGGCTTACCTGTAACTACCCCGGATATCTCCTAAATCTGCGCGGTCTAGGAGATATCCCCAATGTCATCGGCACATGGGCACTGAAGAAACGTAACTGTATGTGCCATTGCTTCAGTTAGTGTGCCGTTACTGGTGGGCTCCCGTGTGCATGTGCAGGAGTGACGTCATCGCGGCTCCAGCCAATCACAGTGCCAGAGCCCGCGATACCCGGAAGTAACTCCGGGAACAATGTCGCCGGCAGGAGCGATGTACAAGGACTGCTGCGGGGGCTTCGATCAAAGGTAATTCATAATGAGTTAGAATGCTATGCATACTACTATTTCATGTTATTGGATGTGTTTTATAACAGGAAGTAGAAAATAGTTTTATTTTCAATTTTGTTTTAGGTATTTTATATATACAATTAAAAATATAAAAAACAGTGGTGATCAAATACCACTAAATAAAAGCTATTTTTTGTGTGAAAAAAATTATATATTCATTTATATTAATAATAATATTTAATGTGCGTAGTGTTGCATGACTGCGCAATTATCAGTTAAATTAGCGCAGTGCAGAATCACAAAAAAATGTGGTTATGAAGGCTGTAAAATCTTCCGGAGGTCAAGTGGTTAAGCAAAGCACAGAAAAAAGCTCATAACAATGCAACTTTATTAAAACAGTAAGTTAAAAACAAATCATTCTCACAAAGTACTTAACCCAACATTCAACATAAACAGCCTGCAGTAAATGTCTTCTAAACGTTGCACAACTGAAAAATCTCCCATATCACAAAACCAGTGTTTGCAGACCCTATTCATATGTGCATTACAGTACCTAGCCCCACTCAACACATTTCATTACATCGGACATCAATCACCAGGAGTGGACAAGGCACTTTATTTCCATAGCAGTATACTGTATACACATACTAAACTCCCTCCAACCCTCAAGTCCATATTGAGAGTTCATCATGTATTAACCCATTTTTTAATGCCCTGGCTGAGGGACGGATGTTCTCACCCAAGATTTGATAGTACATGGCCCTGTCCATCCTCTCTTTGATGCGTGAAGTTGTCCTGTCCCCTCAGCAGAAAAACGCTCCTAAAGCATGTTTATACCTCCATGTTTAATGGTCGGTATGGTGTTCTTGGGGTCATAGGCAGCATTCCTCCTCCCCCAAACACAGCAAGTTGAGTTGATGCCAAACTGCTTGATTTTTGGTCTTATCTGACCACAACACTTTCACCCAGTTCTCCTCTGAATCATTCAAATGTTCATTAGAGAACTTCAGATGGGCTTGTACATGTGCTTTCTTGAGCAGGGCAACCTTGTGGGCACTGCAGGAATTCAGTGCTTCACGACGTAGTGTGTTACCATCATTTTCATGGGGACTACGGTCCAAGCTGCCTTGAGATCATTGACAAGATTCTCCTGTGTAGTTCTGGGCTGATTCCTCACCATTATCCTGATCACTGAAAATCCAGGAGGAGAGACTTTGCATGGAGCCCCAGACCGAGGGAGATTGACAGTTATTTTGTGTTTATTCCATTTGTTAATAATCACACCAACTGTTGTCACCCTTCCAGCAAGCTGCTTGGCGATGGTCTTGTAACACATTCCAGCCTTGTATAGGTCTACAATCTTGTCCCCGACATCCTTGGACAGCTCTTTGGTCTTGGCCATGGTGGAGATTTTGGAATCGGATTCTGTGGACAGGTGTCTTTTATACAGTTAACAAGCTGAGATTAGGAGCTCTTCCTTTAAGAGAGTGCTCCTAATCTCAGCTCATTACCTGTATAGAAGACACCTGGGAACTAGAAATCTTGCTTTTTGATAGGGGATCAAATACTTTTTAACATATTAAAATGCAAATTTATAACATTTTTTAAATGTGTTTTTGTGGATATTTTTTTTGCTATACTGTCTCTCACTGTTAAAATAAACATACCATTAAAATTAGACTGATCATTTCTTTGTCAGTGGGCAAAGGTACAAAATCATCAGGGAATCAAATACTTTTTTTACCCCTCACTGTAGGGTGCCCTCCTGTCCAGGTACCACAATGTTGAGAACTTCCCTTTCTTTGTTTCTCATTGTTGCAACTCGGTTATTTAAGGCCTCTTGGTGGGCAACCCCCCAAAAACCCTCTCTGGTTTAATCCCACCCTGGGAGAGTTGTGCTCCTTCCCTCATCCACAAAGGTGGTCTTCCCAAGGGGGTTAAATATCTGTGCAATCTTTACAGCACAAGGCTTTAAATCATTTTTACAACTTTGAGAAAAATTTGGGCTGCCTTACAAATATTTATTCTATTACCACCAGCTACGCCATGCTGCACATGCGCAATTTGAGTCTCTAGATAGCCCCTTGCAGGTGACCCCCTTGGAAAATTGTTAAGTAGATCTGAACCTACTGAATTTAAAAATGAGTTTTAAAGGCAGAAGGTTCTTTATCTTAATGCAGTCTATCCATTAAGAAAAAAAGCCTTCTGTGTGTAGCAGACTCACTAGCACTAATACTTACACTTGCGCCCCCCTCTGTCCAGCGATGTCCATGAATGCCTTGGCCGTCTGGAACACTCCCTCTTGATTGGCTGGGATACAGCAGCAGCACCACTGGCTCCCGCAGCTGTCAAAGTCAGTTAGCCAATAAGGGGAGAGAGGTGGTGGGGCTGCTCTGGTAAATGGTAAATAGAACACGTTTGTTATTTTTTTTTTAAACGAGAATTTTCATTCACTTTAACTGTGAATACTACTCTACATTCATGGTTGACTCCAACCCTAGGTTCACCTCTGCTCAACTGAAATGGGCCTCCCTAAATATCTCACTTATAGACTCGGATTGATCTGAATTCAGTGACACTTTGAATTATACTCAAACTCAAGGTTTTCCATCATACTCAACTTACTCGAATAAATAAAAAGGACTTGCATCCTGCAACAGACTGAGGTTGCAGAAATACCGCCATTGTTTTTTGGTCATGCTAGGTCTACATCCTAAAAACAGTCTCCTGGTAATAGTTGGGGATTTGACACTTTATAAGCATGCTAAAAAGGTTGTTGCGAATCCTTTACTTCTTTGCACAAAAAAAAAAAAAAGTAATTTACTGTCCTGGAAAGGGTCGGTCTTGCCTACACCGGCTTAAACTCATTAATGACTCCCTACTGATATAGACTTACCTTTGAACTTAGGAAAAAAAAAACAAAAAATGATTTGATAAGATCTGCGGCAAGCCAATTTCTAATTCCCCCTCACTCTGTCCTCTCTAGATCTAGGATCCTGAAATTACAATTTTATTCTTTTGCAGACTTTGTTTTGGAGTGCCTAGTCTATTTCTTTTGCAGATTTTGTTTTGGAGTGCCTAGTCTATTTCTTTTGTGGACTTTGTTATGGAGTGCCTAGTCTATTTGCATTATTCTGATGTGACTTGCTGTAATTGCTCTTTTCTTTTTTTCATGAGACACTGCAAGGTTGATTAGGTTGTGTAATGTATGTTTAGGTTTTGTTTGGATGTACCTTCTTTGTGTACCAACCTGATATAACTCAATACAACAGATCAAAAAAAAAGTAAGAAATCCACAGTCCACCGACTTTACAATGACGCACACGCAAATAAAATATGGAAATATAAAATACTTTATTACAATTTTTAAAATATACATCTCATCCAATAAAAATACTTTAGAAAGAAAAAAAAAACACACTGCTTTTAAAACAAAAAAATAGCCCTTAAAAGCAATAAAGGAAAATAAAACATTACAAGTTAAAAAGGTTGCAGTCGGGATCCAAGCTGGAAGGTTGACTGGTAATTTGTAGACTTTTACTGGGCCTTAAAAGGAATTTGTATGGAAGTTGCAACTGCCGACCTAGCCTTCTGAAAATACCATTTCTCTACTAGGCAGAAGTTTGCAGATGAGCAGTCCTGGCTTCAATCTGACTTTGCAAACTGTGTGCTTGTTTCTTGGTCAGTATCACAGAAACTATGGAAGCAGACAGCCAGGCAACAAGCATTTTTCAGGATGACAGCAGTGGCAGATTACGAATTTCTCTCAGTACATATTTCTATAAAACTAGATATTAACTTTCAGCTCAAGTAAAGAAAGCCAATAATAGAATTTAATTCCCAGCGATGGGGGATTTTATTGGTCAACCTCCCATTTGGTATATTGGTCTGCCAGCTGGCTTTAAATTACATAAACAGTTCAGTCATAACTTTCAGGATAGGTCTATCTTTAACTAAACTATTGATAATCCAACCCTAGCCCCTCTAAGCTAAAAAACTGTACTAACCCCCCAACCTGTATACTTCAAGCTCCTGCAGAGCTACAATCCTGTCTGCCGAGTCCTCACTGACTTCAATGGGGCTGTATATGGAGACTAGAAATACTTATATTCAGTATTCAGCTCCATTCAGTTGGCACTCGGGGAGGCAGTGGTAGCACAGTTTAGTTTAGAACTGGGCTGGGGTGGGGTTAGTGATGGTTTAAGTGTCCTTTAAGGCTATGTTTCCACTATTGCGTCCCCAAAGTCGTGCGATTTTGCCGCGATTTTTTACCGCGATTTGAAGCAATGCCTGTGTCTATGGACCTCAAGTCGCATCAAAGTGAGACCAAAGTAGTGCAGGGACTACTTTGAAGTCGCTGCGACTTGAAGTCGCACAGATATGAACGGTACTCATTGGAAATCATGGGGTACTATTTGTCATGCGACTTTTCAGTCCCAAGTCACATGAAAAGTCGCACTAGTGGAAACATAGCCTAAATAGATCCCAAATGAAAAACAATAGTTTTCTTATCCTTTTTGTGGTGCCCAGTCAACATTATAGATCAATCCCTTGCTGGGAGCGGTGTGACTTACTACGCCAGCTCAAACCTGGCTGTAGTACTGACAGGGCCTCCAATAGGGACACATTTATAGTTTATTTTAGTGTATATAGAATGGCTCTTAGCAACCAACCAGATTTAAGCTGTCACTTATCTATATACAAGTTCCTCCATTTCATGAGCAAATGTGCTTAGAGAACAAATGCAATCACTCTTCACAAGTAGAAAAGGCTTTTCCTTGCATCCCAACAATCAAGAGAGTGTCTCAGACTTCACTGTCCTGTTTTTATCGTATTAATGGGTGGATGTCTGTGGAGGGAGAAAAAAAAAAAAAAGGAAGAGGTCAGAAAATATATGACTCAATAAAAACAAACAATGAACATCTCTTATTTGCCCTGTTTAGGGGGTCTGCTAAATATACCATTGAAAGGGTTTTCTGGTCCTTGAGAAGTGCAAACAAAACTGTTGATCCTGCCCAAAATCCTGTGTTGTCCTATATACTCTGCAGTATTAATGTAAAAAATGTAATTAGAAAGTATATTAGAACTGCAGGACACATCCCCACTAGGTTTTAATGACTTAGGGGGTGGTGTCTTATGTAGTTCGAATATATATCTTGTCCTAGAGGGATAACACTGCTTTTCCATAGATGCAGTGCAGTCAGCATTGTCACTCTAGAACAGAAAGTGTGTTACTGGAAGGATCGCCAGATGTAAAAAAAAAAAAAAAAAAAAAAAAGCCTAAGCCTAAGTTCACACTAATGCAGTGCAGGAAACCCTCTCGCAATCCCTGCAGGTTTCCCACACCACATTTAAATTGCAGTGCCCTTGCAATCTGCAGCGGGTGTCAGTGCAATCTTAACAGCACCCCAAAACGCAGTGGGTTTGCCAGCACCATGCAATCCGGTTGCCATGCGGTACCAATGTTTGGTTCACATGTGAATTGAACAGAAATGCAGTGCAGTTCATAGTGTGAATCAAGGATAAAAGGAAAAAAACAATTGCAGCCACCACATCTAGGAACATTTTCCTGGTTCTATATGCAATATAATGAAGTTGAGTCTGCTATTGAATACCCCTTCATCTTAAAAAGTTAGCTGTCTGCCTGCCATGTTGAGGTTTTGGCTTCAATATTTTCTTAGTTGCTGACCCAAAGTATAAGAATATGAAATTCAGATTTTTGTCCAACTTTTTGGTACAGGTTTGTAGCTCAGATACTAAAGCCAGACACAGCCAGGCAGATAGTGTTTTCAGAAGGAAGTCAGGATAGGCAGACACTATTTTTCTCATGCAAGTAATGAAAAACATTTTGAACTGCTATCCCCCCCCCCCCATAAATAAACTTGAAAAGTGTAAATATGGGCAAAAAGTGATGCATGCAAATTGTTGTCTCTTTTAAAAAACATTGCAATTACATAAAATACTTGTTGATCCGCCAGAAATGCAGGGAGCTTGTAAATTTGCATAGTAAGGTGACACACTGCTTTTGCTGCACTGCAGTCCCAACTATAGAATTAGTGATATCAACCATGTCGGAGTTTCTCATGTTGGACTGGACTACAGAACACCTCTCCCTACTGTATATTATAGAGATGAACAAAGAGGGATGTGTTCTGTAGCTGGAGCTCCCTCTATTTCTGCCAAACCAACAAGTATTATTTCTGTACTTTCCGCATTTTAAAAAAGACACAACACGTGGAAATGTGTACGTATTGCAGAGATTTACTGCATACATGTTTTCTTTAATGTGTCCAGATATAAACTTTAAGCTCCTTTTTCCATGAACTAAACATTTTTACACACAAGGGAGGCTTGTACTGTATGCAGACCATCGGGTTAGACACTCACAGAAGCATGCTGCTGCACAGAGAGACTCAATCAGTTAATTTAGCCTCCCCGTTATAGACAGAAGACATCACAGAAGGGCTTAAAGTAGTATTAAACCCAAAAGTAAACATTTATTATATTGTAGCTTATCAATTCTTAGATGCTATGGCTGCATTCGTTTTCTTTTTTAGTGACATGCTTTTTTCATACATATATTTTCATCTGGTTATTCAGCCAGTAGGTCTGTTTTTCAAAAGAACAAGCTCTGTTGCAGATGCATCAGTTACAGGGATGGAACAAACCCTTCAGGACCTACGGGGTGCTTACAATGATCAGCTTTTATTTATGTAAAACGTTATCCCAAAAAGGAACAAAAAACAGTTTACCTCAACTGCTTATAGAGTGTGAGCTAGAGTTTGGCTTCAATTTGTGTGCTTAAATCTGCTAGTGCATATAACACACCCCCCCCCCTCCCCCCCCACCACCACCACCACCACCGCCGCCGCCCACAGGCCGACAATGCTGCTGTCTAAATATGCCTCCTGTGCTCATTCATCCAAAGTGGGTCCACTCTAATACAGGAGGCATATTACTGGTCAGATCACCAGGTGAAAACAGGGGGGGGGGGGGAGACTAAAGAAAAAAGCGAATGCAGCCACCACATCTAATGATTGGTAAGCTGCAATAGGTTACATTTTTGATTTTGGGGGTCAATAATCACTTTAAAGTGCAAGTCAATGCAAAAAAAAAAAAAACACACACACCACCACACAACAACCTGCAGTACAGTTCTGCAATATATGCACATTTACCTGTGCTGTACCCCTTTAAAGGCTCTACTTAAAATACCTGCTGATCTTCCAGAAATGCACTCAGTGCCTAATTTCCTGTTATGGGCTGAAACACACAGCTTTTTTGTAGACTGATAAGTGTTAGCCCCATCCATTGTCTCTTGGCAAACTAATCAACCACTTCCACTGTCAGATCTCAACATGAAAGTGAATCAGTCTGTAATCCAAGATAACCACTAACTAGCTCTTTGAGACAACACATGAAAGCTCTGAATTTCTGACAATGTTTTTTGCACTACAGTATCAAACTGAATAAACAAAATGATTACTACAAGCTTTTTTTGGCCATACTTCTCCTATGCAGAACAAACTGCAGTCCTGTGACCAGTTTTCAGCTGATGGTGGGCTAAAGTCCACTGTTGGCTGAGGTCCCTCAGCTGGTCCAGACCGGGGAAAGATCTCGACTTTACAGTCAGGATCCACCCAGATGCCTGGACCGGCAGCTGGCTCAGCCTCTCAGCTGCGCCACTGGGAGACGGAGCCAGCTGGTCCCTCCCCTCCCCAGCCCAGTGCTCCAGTAAGTGCTGGAGGGGCAGAGCAGAGAGCCAGTGACTGACAGGCACAGCTCTCTGCTCAGAGCGGAGGGAGAGAACAGAGCATTCAGCGGTGTTAGTTTGTTCAGTTCTCGATCTTAGGAGTTGGTGGGCGATCAATGCTGCATCTACCTAGGAAAGTCTAAGGTTGTTTTTTTTTTTTTTTTTTTATACCCCATAACCCCATACTTCTCTTTTAAACATCCTAAAAGGGAGAACATAAGAAGTAAATGAAGTTCATGGTTAGGGTTTACATACAGACTAAAGCTACCCACAAATGGATCAAAATGTGGCCGTTTCAGCATGGACAACCTGTTCAAAAGAAGTCAATCATTAAATCAACTTCTGTTGAATAAGAATGTTGGAAAACTTTTGTTGTTCAGCAGCTGCAGCAGGTGATCAGGAAGAGGAAGGAGTGGAGGCTATTTTGGACTTTCATGGTACCATACAAAAAGGATAAAAGAAGATATATAAATTTTTATTACAAAGTATTACAACATACAAACTTTTTAAAATTGGGGCACAATAACCTGTGTCCTTGGTATTTGGGACACAGGTTATTGCGCTCCACTTTTAAGATGTCTGTATGTTGTAAATCAAGTAATATTAAATAAATATTATATATATTATATATATATATATATATATATATATATATATATATATATATATATATATATATATTACATATATATATCTTCATTTATCTTGTGTATGTTGAGCCTTTGTACGGTACTATCAAATTCCAAAGTAGCCTCCAATCATTCCTCTAATCTGACAGGACAGAAGTACCATTTCTAACTGTAATTAAACTGGCACCCCCCTTTATTATGCAGCTGGTGATCAATGTTTTCTACAGCGGAGAGTCCTGCTATCAGAATACAAGGTCCCAGCAAAAAAAAAAAAAAAAATTATATATATATATATATATATATATATATATATATATATATATATATATATATATATATATATATATATATATATATATATATATATATATATATATATATTTTTTTTTTTTTTTTATTATTTTTAGCAGCGACCCTAGGGAATAAAATGGTGGTCGTTGCAATATTTTATGTCACACTGTATTTGCGCAGCAGTCTTTCAAATGCAATTTTTTGGGAAAAAAAAATACACTTAAAAAATAAATAAAAAACCTAAAAAAAAAAAAAGTTAGCCCAATTTTTTGTATAATGTGAAAGATGTTATGCCACAAGAAAATTGTGATTCTCATTTTGGCCAGAATCGTGCAGCTCTACTACCTAGCCCACTGATCCTGAAGTTGGGTGATTTGTGTGCAAAGCATGTAGAGGGTTATCAAAAAAAGATCACTTGTTGCTTTGACTGTAGCATGTCAAGACAGACCTCAGTTCTATGTTGAGCTATAAATATAATAGTCATTTACATGACAGGTATGGTTCTCAAACAGAAGCATGCAAATTATAGTTCCGTTTTATGGTGTTCCTATAAGAGAAAGCTTCAAGGCACAAGGTATGCAAATAACTTTAAACCCCAATTCTCTCAGAACCTGGAAATGCTGAGACAGACAGATTTAGAAGACAACTTACCTCATTGTCAGGAGATTATTTATTCCAGCTTCCAGTAAGGATAGTTCCAGAGCCTTCTGCAGAGCTTCATCTTCACTCTGAAATAAGGGAGGGAAAAAAAAAAAAGTTGTGAATTTCTATAAAATCAGTAAATCAGGATTTCTTACTTCGCACCACTACCTAGGTGCAAATACATAGCAAATATACCAAACCACAAAACCAAACCGACCAAAACATTTTTTCAAAAAAAGCTGAGGAAGAATAAACAGTTATCAAGCATTATTCATGTCTGTAACCATGTTGTCAAGATCTCATCTCACTCCCCATCCCTGCCACAGTCTGAACAGCTGTATAAGAAATTGAGAGGCTGGTGACACAGCCAACAATACTAACCTGACAGAGGGTGTGACCCCTCCCCATTTTACTGAAGGAAATGTCTGGGTCACCACTGGTAAGACTTTGCGTTACTTTCCATTGTCTATAGGGATTGAAAGTCATCTCCCTACTTGGGACACAGATCACAGGAGTTTTTATGTCAATGACATAGGTTTTATACCTTCCCCTCTGTATAAAACTACAATAAAAAAGTGTTCATACATAGCTACTACACAAGCTTTGTCTGCCGTTTTGAGTTAAATGGCCTTTCTAGACCATTTTACAGCCAGCTACAATTTCTGATACTACAGAACAAAAGTCCCCCCTGGGCAAAGTTCACAAATGGGGTCGGGTCTCTTAACAGACCCTGCCTGTATTTACAGAATTAGGTGTTTAATTGGCACATTTTACCATCTAATCCAAATCAAAAAAATCAAATCCTACTCTCTTAAACAATTTGCAGCTGGGACCCACCGTCCCCTCTGAGGGGTCAGCAAACACAAAAAAAACCCCACCACATACCTTTTATGGCCACAGGTTCTCTTTAATAAATGCACATTATGTACCCTGCTAGATATAACCATGGGTACTTTGTTACCCTGTACCTACTGTTGCCCTCTTTTGGTCAGTATGTGCAACTACTTTGTTCTGGAGCTTCAAAAACCACTTACATAGAGTAAAATCAACTTTATTGTTCAATACAAACACTCCTAGGATTCTCCCTCTAAAGCTGGCCCTACAACATTATACAACTTTCTTATTTAATTTCATTTAGATTTACCTTCAACTTTGCAGTGCAAGGGCTTGCCTGATCGCATACAAATTGAAAGTGTTTAGGTCTGACTTCATTATATGGGTTTGGTAAATCTAAAGGAAAATTGTATAATGTATGGCAAGCATTAGTGGTCTCTATTATTAAGCCGATCTAGCAGGCGAAACATGTTAGTGGGAGGATCCTGGATGGGGTGTCTGTGCTTATGCTCAATAAACTTGATTTTACCTTATTGGATGGGAAGGATTCTGGATGGGGTGTCTGATCAATAAAGTTGATTTTACATTTTGGGAGTGGTGTGCAGCTCCAGAAACTTTGCTGAATTGTGTGCGGGAGAAGCAGCCCCCAGAAGAGTGGGCACCTGTGAGCTGATCAAAGAAAAATTCCTAGCTAAACTTACCAGCCAGCAACAAACCAAAATTGTCCTGTCTTAACAGTTCACGTTAAAAACAGGGGTTTAGTTTGCACACATTTTCAAATACATGCATAAGCTGCAGAGGCCATGTCACGGCACCCCAGTATTATTTATCTGCACTCCTAACTATAATTTTGAGAGCCTCTACAGTAGGAGCAAATATATAATAATGGATAGATTGAGGGCAGGTATGCCTGTAGGGTGCCTACCCCTCCCTAAATACACAGAGGCACACTGGACAACCAGCAATAAGCATAATGGCAGCAAAAAGGTGTCCAGTGCACCCCCTTACAAAATAACTAACAGTACTAACAAGCAGGAACAGGAACCAGAGGATTGCAGAGGTCTTGGGAGTAGCTTCATCTTATAGGAGTAAAATATTTATACACAATACTTTGTCACTGCTAACTGATCGACATAACGTCTGGCACACCAATTAACCTCTGCTGCTACACATACTGTATTTATCCCAATGATGTCTACCAGAAGCCCAAGTGTATTATTACCAGCATTTAGCAAGGATGCTTGTCAAGTATTACACCTGTGATTCTGTTAGATTGCAATTAGTTATGAGTTACTGAATTTGTTTCTTGCTTTTTTTCTGTGACACTACAAAAAGGGATCGTGTTCTATTATGTGGTCAGTTTAAATACAAACAGTGCATAGGTATAACCATACTTCACAACATTTCATATATTTTTTTATTAAATTGCTGAAAGTATAGACCGAGCCTCATCTTACTGTTTGCCCCTTCAAAACACAGGCGATATGATGAGAAAACAACTTACCAGACCATTGTGAAGATCAACTACCCCAGAAGTCTCAAGAGGGTCACTAAATAGAAAAAAATAAATAAATACAATTTTAGCAGCACTACAATACAAAACAAAGATAAAATATCAGACAGATACAAAGGTAAATTGGAGACATTTTCCTTTAATAAAGGAGATATGGAAGTTTCAGATCTGGTAGTTTATTGAGTAAAGTGATAGGTAGTCACAATGATATTTATCACTATGCAAGAATCATCTACAAAAGCAGCAACTGTAAGCTGTTCATTACCTTTTTGCTTCAGATCTACAGGATACAGGCTGCTCAACTTTCTGAAAAATTAATGGCCTTTTAACTGCTGCTGTATTTTGTTCAGAAGCCTTCTGAGATCGCATCAAAGCTGCATATCTGCAAAAAAACAAAATAAGCATTAAACCCATAATATTTGTAAAACATTTTTGAAGACCCCAAAGCCACAACGTTTGTACAAGCATTTTTGCTTGAGCATTTGTCATTTTAATTATTTTTAGCCAATGAAAAGCTAGTTACTCAGAGGGAAAAAAAAAAAAAAAAAAAAGTGTGTTATGCGTGCTTGTTTTTTAATGTGTTTTTTTTGTTTTTTTGGGGGACATTCCATTGAAGTCAACTGGGCACAAAAACATTTAAAGCTTGTAGCTCAAAATAACCTTATGTGCTTTTTCTAGCTACAAGCTTCAACCCACAAGTGTGACTATGCTCAGGTGTGAACAGGCACAATTACAAAACCATTTTTTGTTTTTTCGGGTTTGGCGTTCTGGAGCTTTGAGCTACAAAATGCTCAGGTGATAAAGTGGCCTAAAAGTAGATGTTAACCGTTACTAAATTACATTTTGTTTTCTAAAGCATTCTGCATCAAACAGTTGCAATGATTTTTAAAATTAAACACTTGCATTGCATTTCTTATGGAGGGTTTACTGATGGCGATAACAGTGGATCATTGCTGCATTAAATATATTTAAATCCACAAACTACCTGACAAAACACCCAAAAAAAAAAAAAATATCAGTAAAGTTGATTACTTATATATTGTTGGCAGCGAGAATTACGATTGCTAGGCATTGGAGACAGTCGGTAACCCCTCTTGACCAGGTTAAAAGTAAACTCAACTGGATCATGATTAATGATAAACTCATCTATATACTATGTAATAACACAAAGATATTTAACATGGTGTGGGACCCATGGATCGATTATATCTTGACTCCGTAGGGAACTCCAGATTGGCCCTCCCCTTCCTTATCTCTTTTCTCTCCCCCTTTTTTTCCCTCTCTTCCCTTTTCTCTCTTACTTCATTCTTCTTCCGGTACTTATATGTACAATACAGATGATCGCCTATGGGGCCTCACACAGTACTGAGCCCCGGGATAATCTCAGGGTTCACTACCAGAACTTCCTATGATTCCAGGTCTCTGCTATTCACCGTATGTGGTGAAGTTCCGGATCATGAGGGGGAAATATTATTCAGTCCCATTGGTACTTGGATACATATCGCACATTTTGCGTTCTACTGTAATGGTAGGGGACAGATATGTATAAATGACCATACCCTCTGTACTTCTGCATTGCTATGCTGACAATCTGAGAAATCAACTTTGTTCTATTGATATGTCTGTTCACTTTGAAACTTGTTTCTTTTTCAATAAAAAAAAAAAAATATTGAAATATAAATCTATTTAAAGAGCCATTTGAAGCCTCTTTCAGAAGCCTTTGTGACACAGAAGGATCGACACATTTGTTTTGAGAAAGGTTGTAGATTTAAAGATGTGAAAACTGACTTTTGAAAATAAATTAACTTAAAAACTCATATGAGATTTTCGTGATTGGGTTTAAGTGCAACTTAACAACCAAACATTTTTGAGCAAACAATAAATAGTACACAGTCAGATCAACTGAAAGTCAATATATCCAATATGAAGTTTGCATTGTAGGTTTGTTTTTTTGTTTAGAGAACCTTATGTCATATTACATAAAATGGTATAAAATTGTTCTACCCTTCGGGCCTTCCTTTTTCCTGTTCTTCCTGTTTTTCCATTTTTTATAGGCTGAACCTATCTTGGGAATAGAGTGGATATTGCATACAAACACTGCAGCCAATAATTTTGTAGAATTGAGTAGACGTACCCAGCTTTTGAAAGTGCTGGTCCTGTGGTCTTGCAGTCATGATCTAGTGGGTGTCTATGAGACAGGCAGAAATTATTGTGACACTGATCACATTCGATCTTCATCAGCTCCTTCTTTTTGCATCCTGGTTTACAGCAACGATTTGTGAAAATCTGGACATTTAAAGTAAATACAATTACAAAAAAATAAAAAACATATTCTGTATAATATCTTGCTATTTAAATAGGAGTGTGTGTGTGTATATATATGAATAAAGAACTCTTCTGCATAGAAGAAGCTAGCAATATGCAGATATCAAGCTTTCTCATGAGGGCCAATGGCATGAAGGCAGAAATTTACACATTTTAAGAACTTCTTATAAAAATACAAGCTGCACTCCAGAACCACACTCTTCAAGAGCTAAGGAGTTCAATGAAGAACTAAGTTCTGGACTGCGGCTTATAATTCTCATACTTTTGACAGAGTGGAGACAGGCCGTTGTAGTGAGCGCTTGGGTTATCCACATGGGATAAAAGGAGCAAATCTGGAGTGAAACCATGGGTTTGGTATGTTCTTATTACTGGAAAGTGGCAGGTATTTAACCACTTGCCGCCCTCCACATAGCAGAATGACGGCGGCAAAGTGGTTTCAATATCCTGACTGGGAGTCATATGACGTCCTCATGATATTGAGACACTGCGCGCCCCAGGGGGCGCGCATCGCGGCGATCATTGTTGCGGGGTGTCAGTCTGACACCCCGCAACACCGATATAAGTAAAGAGTCTCTGACGGAGACTCTTTACCACGTGATCAGCCATGTCCAATCACGGCTGATCACAATGTAAATAGGAAGAGCCGGTGATCGGCTTTTCCTCACTCGCATCTGACTGGCTGCTCTCCTGACAGGGGGGGTCTGTGCTGATTGTTTATCAGCACAGCCCCCCCTCGGATCCTACCCAGGACCACCAGGGAAGCCGCCCAGGACCACCAGGGAAGCCGCCCAGGACCACCAGGGAAACCAGCCGCCCAGGACCACCAGGTATGCCCCCTAGACCCCCAGGGAATTACTAATCAGTGCAAAGGCAGCTGCCAATCAATGCCCAGGCAGCTACCAATCAGTACCCACTCCAATGCCTACCACTGCCAGTGCCACCAGGGATGCCTGTCAGTGCCGCGTATCAGTGCCGTCTATCAGTGCCACCCATAAGAACCCATCTTTGCAGCCTTTCAGTGCCTATCAGTGTCACCTATCAGTGCCCATGAGTGCCCACCAGTGCCACCCATGAGTGCCCATCAGTGCAGCATATCAGTGCCACCCATCAGTGCCCATCGTCAGTGCCCACTCATCGCTGCCGCCTTATCAGTGCCTGTCAGTACCACCTTATCAGTGCCCATCAGTGAAAGAGAAAACTTACTTATTTACAACATTTTTAAACAGAAACAAAAGCAAAACTTATTTTTTTTCAAAATTTTCGGTCTTTTTTTATTTGTTTCGCAAAAAATAAAAAGCGCAGAGGTGATCAAATACCACCAAAAGAAAGCTCTATTTGTGGAAACAAAATTATAAAAATTTAGTTTGGGTACAGTGTAGCATGACCGCCCAATTGTCATTCAAACTGCGACAGCGCTGAAAGCTGAAAATTGGTCTGGGCAGGAAAGTGTATAAGTGCCCTGTATTGAAGTGGTTAACCTCCCTGGCGGTATGATTATTTCGGATTTTAGGTGCTGAAAGCGGTACAATTATTTTGCATGGAAATTTGGCGTTTTATATTGTAGGTCTGTAAATCTTAACAATAACACACTTAAATCTGTCCAAACCAGAGTCTACTAGATATCCTGGGTATGATAAAGTTTGAAACACAAAAACATAAATTATAATATAATAAATAAAAATAAATAATTAAAAAAAAAAAAAAAATAGTAATAAAATAAATTTCCCCACAATTCACTATCGCTCAATTCTGCAAGTGTTCTAATTTACTATCGCTGTTTTCTAGCTGGTCTAAAGCCACTTTTGACGTAAAAGGGACACTTTTTGGTTGCTATGGACAATCTCCAGTTTCCAGGCAGAAAGAACAGTATATATCATATAAAACTGCATGCAGGGCATGGGCCAAAGCACTGGGGACAAAAGGGATGTGAAATCATTTCATACATTACTGTAATCTGTAAGATTACAGTACTGTGTTATGATTTTTACTTTTTTTTTTAATTTGCCGCCAGGCTCCGCCCCCGTGCGTCGCGCCGCTCGCAGGGAACGGAGCCTGGCACGGAGAGGCTTCGGAGGAGGACGGAGTCCTCGGACACTGCGGGTGACATCGCAGGATCCCGGGGACAAGGTAAGTAAAGCCGCCCCAGGATCCTGCAATGCGATCCCGAGTGTGGCTCGGGGTTACCGCTAATGGTCCTGAATTTTAACCCCGAGCCACACTCGGGAATACCGCCAGGGAGGCTACGAAAAAAAAAAAACCTGGCTTCCTGTACAGGTTAATAAATCTTCACAGTAACTTCCAGTGCCTAAATAGTGGTGCACATGTGCTGTGTCCCAGTGTTGTAACCACTACTACCAGGCCTAGCCATTGTCCAAGACTTAGACCAGGAGCTGGATAGGTCAGCTCCTGAATTTGCATTTGTATTACTAAGCCCTCCAAATAGGCACTTTGTTGCAGGTTCTAAAGTCTAAATATTTTTTACCTTATTGAATTATCTGCCTGAAGGTAAAAAACTCCTCACTGATTATTCTAACTACCCCCATCCATAGACACTTACCTGACTCCTGTCATAACTCCAGCACCATCTAAGCTGTGGCACACTCCTCTCACTTCCTGCTTTCACGTGAGACATTAAGAGAAGCTGCTGCTGTCAGTCAAACTCCGTCAAGGAGCGATCAGGGGCATAGCTTTCCAGTGCTGTGTGTTTCTATGGACACACAGAGCCCTACTTTAGAAGTATGCGTGCACACACGGGTGCCTCCTTACCACCCGGCTTCCTAAGGTGGCAATCTAGAGGAGGAGACAGCAACAGCAAAAGAGGAGGTAAGGGACCTTTCTGTGCAATATAATTGCACAGAGCAGGTAAGTATAACCTCCATTTTTTCCCCCATCCACCTCCCTTTATAAAAAGCAGCTTATGGTATCACTTTATGTTAAAGGTGTTATTGTCATTATGTAATCTGATGTAACACTTTTTCTGTCATCCCAGGGAAAAATAAATACATCAAATTTAAAGAAGATTGACTAAAAAAACTCCAGGTCCCAACAAATTTGATGGCTGTTGTGGATGATTTGTGGTAACTACGTTAGCGTCAAACACATTTGATAGTGAAAGAGTACAAAGCTGCCTGGATCGTAAACCTATGAAAATCTTCTACATTAAAATTCCACTTTTATACTTCGCCAAGGAAAGACCTGGGGATGAAATTTCAAAACAAAAAGGATGGTGCTTATAGATTGTGGTATTGTTAAAGTTTGTTTTTAAAAGTCAGCAATGGTGTTCTTGGCTTGAATCCCAGCCAGAACACTACCAGCAAGGAGTTTGCATGTTCTCTGTGTGCTAGTGTGGGTTTCCTCCCACACTCCAAAGACATGCTGGTCTGACCGTTCTGAAATTGACCCCATTATGTATAAAATATATATATGTGTGTATGTATGTATATATATATATATATATATATATATATATATATATATATATATATATATATATATATATATATACACATACATACATACATACACACACACACATACATACATACATATACACACACACACACACACACACACACGAGATAGGGACTGTTAATTGTAAGCTCCTTGAGGGAAGGGACTGATGTGAATGTAAAACATTTAAAGCTCTGTGTAAACTGTCTGTTTCAAAATAAATACCCAGAGAAAATAAATACACAATAAAAATCCTAAAATAACTGGGCAGATGTTTCTAGTAAGGCGTAATATTTCCAGAAGTAAAGTTGTAAGCCAGAGTAAAAAGAAAACCAACCTTTTGTTTTGGCTTCAAGGTGCACCTTCTGTCTATGTGTTGGCTTACTGCAAGGTCTGCCAGCTCTCCTTTTTTTACTGGAACAGGGGTGCCACACAGTGGACATACAGGTACTTGCACATCCTTGGGGCAAAAAAAAAAAAAAAAGTGTTATTAACACAGATACATAATATGCATATTGTAGCTGTGTATTTCTATGTGGTAGAAATAACTTTACTCAAGCTGTAAATTTAATATTGATAACTCTAACCCCCTTTCTTATATCAGAACAAATTTTTACATCAGTTTTTTTACAAAAAAAAAAAAAAAAGTGACTGAACTCAATTTCAAACACTGTATATAGCTGGTTGCTAAGGAGGGGTTGGGAAGCCAGCCGCCGCATCCTTAACAACTGATAAGTCATCAGCCGTCTGCGGAGTGCCCCGCTGACAGCTAAATGTATATATAAAAAAAAAAAAAAAAAAAAAATGTGTGAGGTCCATACCAGGCCCATCGGGGCTAGTATGGATTTGAAGGGGACACCCTCCCCCACAAAAAAAATGTTAGAAGAAATGACGTGGGGTCCCCCAAAATCCATAAAAGACCCTCATCCAAGCATGCAGCCTGACAGGTCAGGATAGTGAGGGGACAAGCAAGAACCCTCAACATGGGGGGGGGGGGGGGGGGAGTGCTCCCCTAAACAACGTGCCCCCCACCCCAAAGCACGTTGCCCCCCCATGTTGATGGGGACAAGGGCCTCTTCCCAACAACCCTGGCCGGTGGTTGTCAGGGTCTGTGAGTGGGGGGGCTTATTGAAATCTGGAAGCCCCCTTTAACAACTTTTTTTCAGCATTTAGAACCACTAACCCTTTCCTCAGTCTGAACCAGGTAGGAGGTAGCCACCTATATGATGGGCAACAATATAAAAAGTAGCTACTGAAATTCAACTTTAAAAAGGGGTTGTCTCGGGTCCTCATTGGATAGATTGGAAACAGCACCAGCCATTGGCTCCCGCTGCTGTCAATCAAATCCAGTGACAGGAGCCGGGCCGAGTTCTGGTGCCTGTGTCAATGGACGCAGCAGGGCTCGAGAGCGTGCCCGCATGGGTGCCCCCTTAGAATGCGGGTCTGGAGGGGGCACTTGATGTGGGGAAGCAGCGCTGCTGGGGGACCCCAGAAGAGGAGGAGGATTGGGGCTACTCTGTGCAAAACCCTTGCACAGAGGAGCTAAGTATACCATGTTTTTTTTTTTTATAATAACAAAAAGAACCTTTACAACCCCTTTAATCACCTCTCCTCCAGACTGATCGCCCAATCAAATAATAGCGGCATATTTATGAAGTCATCCTTTTTATCCTCCTACCTGTGAATATGTTATGTGCTGGACTGACCACACTGTGCAAAGCAATAGATACCCGATTGGCTGATAATGATGCTGGTTTTATTTAAAAAATGCAATTTACTGCCAGGGATCAAGTGTTTAGTCAATGTGTACACAGCTTGATTTACTAAAAAAAGGGGTAAGGGAAAGACAAAAGTAGGAATTAATCTTTGCCTTTACTCTGAAGCAGCATAGGAAAAACACACAGAGTACATTATATATACCTGGAATAAATATGGTATTAAATCATATTAAGTTTAAAAAGCAATATTGCTTATTGTCTTTTTTTTTTTTTTTTTTTTTTTTTTAATATCTGAACGATTTAAGTACTTTTCAATGTACTTAAAACCAGCAAAACTGATGTATATTATCTAATATTCCACTTCAGCACTGGGAAAACACAGCAAACATACCTTCTTGTACGCAGAAGTACACTTATGCTGGTCATAGGTTATGTGGTCCTTGCAAAATAGGTCTTCACAAGCATCACATTTCAGTGGAAGAAAATCTGAAAAAAAAGAAAGCCATCAAGGCCTTTTAGGTTACATTTCATGTGAATACGGATGTACATGCATTTATGTGCGATTGTTGCACATGATTTTATAGATCTGAATGCAGTGCAAGTTTACACATCTTTACGCATTGTGTGCATGGGCTCAAAAGTAAACAATAGAACTGCATTCAGATCAGGAGAAAAAAAAATGCAGTACTAAAATACCCGCAGCCGTATGCATAAGTCATTACTGAAAAATCCTTGCACTATGAATTTTAGGTGACAAACAGTAGGCCCGGTTTATACTGCTGCCATGCAATTTTGATGTGAATTTCAGTGCGATTATGTAGTGCAACTTTGATGTGACTTTGCATATTCTAAGGGACCTAATCGCACTGTAAATTGCACCAAAGTAGCACAGGAACCTTTTCTAAGGTCACACCGTGCTGAGTTGTATTGATGAGAATGAGCACCATTGAAGATAATGTGTTTTCCCAAGTCATCTGACTCAAGTCTTATTAGTGTGAATCAGCACTTAAGCCCATGACTAGCCATTGTAATTCCAAGATGCAATGTCAGTAACAGGAATGAAATGCTTATCATTCCAATAAGAAGTAGTAAGAAAACATATTTGATGCTCTTAGCTCCAAGATTCTCGCCATGGCAGGCCCCCCTTCATCTGTACAATCAGTCCCCTGAAGCCTCTTCGCTATGGCTTTCCGGCCAGTGGTCACAAGCTGATGTCATCAAATACATGCAGGACCAATAGTCCTGCACTGAAAGTGAGGATGGTGAAGGCCCAGCAACAATCCAGAGTGTCGGACAGAAAAGGAGCACATTGGAGCCTACCAAAGAGAATAAGGAAAGTACCACAGCTTATTCCTCTACCCCTAGACTTAGGCTAGGTTCACACATATCTGGTGTGAATTTCCTGTCCCTTTTCACTGCGAATTTTCAAAGCAGCTGTTCAGCTGTGAATTTTCAGCGTCAGCAGCCACCAGAGTCTTTAACAATAGCGGATTGTTAAGGAGTGGACCGGGAAGCCAGCCACTGCGTCCTTGACAACCAATGGCTCATCAGCTGTCAGTGAGTGAATGTAAAGCAAATTGCAGGCAATAAAAAACTATTTTTTTTCCCTCAAAGAGTGGGCCCCACCCCAATTTATACCAGGACCCACACCAAAGTAGAAAAAAAAAAAAAAAAAAAAAGGGGGGTACGGGGTCCCCCCCCAATCCATACCAGAGCATGCAGCCTAGCAGGCCAGGAAGGAGGGGTGAGCTCCCCCCTCCTCATAAACCATACCAGACCACATGCCCTCAACATTAGGGGGGGGGGGTGCCATCTTCCCCACAACCCTGGCTGGTGGTTATTGGGATCTGTGAGCAGGGGGCCCCCCAGATCCCACCCCCCTTGTGTGAATGAGTAGGGGTACGTATCCCTACTCATTCAGCAAAAAAAAAAAAAAAAAAAAAAAAAAAGAATGTATTCATACTGAAAATCGCACTGCCACTGCACCGCAGATATGTGAACCAGCTCCATAGAAAGCCAGTTTGGTTCACATGTCATGCAAATCGGATGCAGGTCAAAATGCATAGATGTGAATGAAGCCTTAAAGTGGGAGTCCGGCGACCAATCTTTTTTTTTTTTTTTTTTTTTTAGGTCATTGAGACACTTTGCTAATCCCAAAGTAATACTCACAGTTTGGGTGTAATATTTCCGCCTCTGTCTGTTTTCATACTGAAGAATAACTTTAAAAATGTGATGCTGGCTGTTTCCATCTTGCTTGTGGGCATGTGAAGCCCACAAGCATTGATTTCCTGGATGCGGTGAATGCTGTTCATTCACAGCTTGTTCACAAGCATGATCATTGTTCCCGCACTGAATCTTGGGAAGCCTGACACTAAGCTCCCAGGAGACAGTGCGGCGCTGGGGAAAGGCAATAAACACACCTACTCCCATGGGAGGAGAGACAGGAAGTGGAACCCCGCTTTAAAGTGGATGTAAACCCAATTAATGAAATTTGAGCTGGGCGCACATCTGTAGAGCTTTCCCCTGCTCTGTCATCAGCCGGATAACTTCTGAAAAGTTCTCCGAGATGGCAGCCAGAAGTATGTGTTGTGGGAGGTTGCTATAAATAGATTGGCAGACAGCTTGCCGTCTCACAGAAAAGCTCTGCAATTTCCTTCCTCTGCCAAAGTGGAGTGTGGGTGTACGTCGTTCCTCCAATCAGCAGTCTTGGCTGTATGCCAATAATCCACTCCCGGTGCTAACCAGGAAGAGAAAATCTGTAACATGAAGAGCACTTTCTAAAAGATATATACAGCAGATATACATGTAAAACTTATGTAGGGAGATTGGTTTCATCTCTGTGTATCATCTGAGGCTGTTCACTTCATTGGGGATATATGAGGGTTTACATCCACTTTAAGGAGCCTTGTAGTGAGAGGGGATGAGGGGAGATGGGGGGAGGTCCCACTACAAGGGTATTTTTGTGTAATTCTCAGAGTTCAGCTTTAACACCATGGTAAAAATTAAACAGTAGGACATACCTTGAACCAGGTCTGCCCCTGGCTAAAATGGAGGGGAATCTCTGCACTATGCAACTCAAAGAGATTGTGGAAAACTCTCACCACCCATTATGATGAATCTATCTATGACCAACCTAAACCACACCTTCTCGTCATAGAAGACTGATAGGAAATGATCACTTACCTAGCTGTTTGCAGGTGTCTTCTGAGCAATGTTTACCCAAGTCTGGAAGTTCCATTGTACAATGCTGCTACTTGCTTTGGCAATTGAAAAATCTGTGAAAAAAAATAAATAAAGACATGAAAAAGAAGAAGAGGAGGGTTGATATATGCATGTAATATAACCATTCCACATAGTAAAAGCATGTAACTAAAAAATAGTAACCAAAAACAAAACATATTGTGGCATTCCGGTGCTTAGATGGGGTGGCTGCAATCATTTTTCTTTCAGGTTTTTCTCCTTTTACTGGTGATCCTGCCAGTAACACTTCTTGCCCTAGGATGACGGTGCTCACTCCCGGGATAAAAACCAATCCGCACGCGTATCGTCCGCTGAGGAAGTCCTGCTGGACGATACGCGTGCGGATTGGTTTTTATCCCGGTTTAGACGTCGCTGCAGCCACCTTATCATTGTCATCTGTAATTTACATGCGCCTTAATGCCTAGCACTGGCCATAGTGCTATATTTGTGAGTACCTGTCTTTTTAATAAAAGGAATCACTTTTTAAGTTATACAGAGAGCACTATGTATTTTCTTTGTATATTCCATGCATATTTGGAGCCGTATTAAGGAAGATAGTTCCAGCTTTCCAGTCAAGACACCTCCCAGACCACTAAGAAGTGGTGAAAGCTTATGAGACCTTCCTGTTAGTTCAGGGGTCCCTTTAACAAGGTGAGCGGTTTGACTGGCAAGAGGGGGAGCACGTTTTCTACGAGCACTTTGGATTTGCATGAAGCACCCTGCATCACCGCTGATATTTGTTGTTTTTTCCATTTATGAACATTTCTAATTATTAATTTTTCTTCTTTACTGATGTGCGCTGATGAGGCTGCACTGATTGGCTGCACTGGTGGGCGAACTGATGAGGTCCCCGGTTATAGAGGGATCTACCAGTGTCATCATGTATTACTCGGCTCGCTGAAACACACACACATACATATCCACTTTAGCATTGTCATAATGCGGATGTTCCCATCACACCACAATGATTGTTCATGTGCACTGTCCACATTTTTTTTTTCCCCATTTATTGGATCATTCGTTATTTCCATAAATTCGTAACTTCGGATGCATTTGTTACATTCACTAACAGTTAGCCAAAGAAAAAAAAAATTCCATTACCTATAATTTAATAGAATAATAATAATAATAATAAATATCTCATGAATGGGATTTTAAAGGCAATTATAAACAATAAAGATTGTATTTTCATTAAAAAGGTTGAAAATGTATTAATGCAATTTTTTAGACATGATAAAAACATTTTTTCCCCCAAAAGGAACCCAAACAAAACAAAAAAAAAAAACAACCAATAACACACATGTACATGTATCATATTACAGAATATGTCACAAATGGCATCAACCTACTACTGAGTCGATGCCATTTGTGACATATACTGTAATATGATACATGTACATGTGTGTTATTGGTTGTTTTTTTTTTTTTTGTTTTGTTTGGGTTCCTTTTGGGGGAAAAAATGTTTTTATCATGTCTACAAAATTGCATTAATACATTTTCAACTTTTTTAATGAAAATACAATCTTTATTGCCTTTAAAATCCCATTCATGGAGGTATTTCCTATATAATAGGGATGATGGCAATTCACATGTCTAATTTTTCATAAATATTATTAATATGATTAGCAATGGTTAATAATTATAATAGAAAATACAAAAAACGAAATTAACCAAATGTTTTTTGTTCTTTCGAATTTTTGTTTTCGAAAAACTTTGTCAGATAGTCTTTTGTTCAGTCTGATACTTTCCGAATCAACGAATTTTGACAAAAAACAAATTCAGAACTAAACGAATTGCACAGATCTAATGATTGTCCGCATTATGACAACATTCAAAATGTGATGGTTCTAGTTTTCATCAAAATGGTAGATTTCATATTTTTTACACTTTGTTATGGTGTGTGATCCTTAGTATTTGTTACATTGTGGATCAGTCATAGGATCCCCCCACAGACAGGGAATGAGCTCACAGCACGATTCATATATATATATATATATTATACACACACATCTCACACATCAGGAACCCCTCATACACAGCTCGCTCTCTCGCTCTCTCGCTCTCTCTCTCTCTCTCTCTCTTACCCGGTTGCCGTCCAGCTCTCCCCGGTCTCTCCGGGCCCGGCCGCCCACAGTCACCATTATATAGCCGCCGCCCCACATGCTGAGTAACCGGCCTAAAGCGCTGAATCATCATCCGCCTCCCCCACCCACCGGAGCCAGAACCTTCCACACAGCTCTGTACGGGATCTGCTGTGTCATGCGCTGTGTCATGGTCTGTCTCGCGCTGATGACATCACGTATTTGTGTTTGTGTTTCCTTAGTGACAGGCACGTGCTCAACCATGACTGGCAGAATCGGTGTAATCACTCCCCCAAGCAGAGTGGGCGGGGTCTATACAGTGTGACAGCCGAGGTGTCTGCGCTACATGTCTGCTCTGTGTGTCTGAGAAGACTGGAGCAACCAATCAGCTTCTAGTTTTCCTTTTTTTTTTTTATGAGGCTGAAGCTGGAAGCTGATTGGTTGCTTTGCAAAGCTGCTTCAGTTTTAGTAAATTGGAATTCCCTCCGGAGAGACTCTGAATTTGACACCAACTACACTACTACAGCACCAGCAGTTTTTAGATGTACAGTATATGATATGGACTGTTTAGGTTGACATGATCTGCCTGGTTATAATTTTATCCAGCTTCTCTGTCCTTTAGGGAGGTGTGGGGAACCTATCAGAGCTCTGGTTACAATTTGGATACCAGGGGTTGTTTGGGGTGATCAAAATAACTGCAACTAAAAGAAGTCATAATTACACTTCATACACAGAAGACATGGATTTGTTTACACATCAGAATACTTTATTTATCCTAAAGGCAGCGGCAGTTGGTGTTTCTTTTTTTTTGGGGGGGGGGGGGCTGTAACCAACACAAAGCCCCCCGGTTGGTCAGCCGGTCGGCGGGCAGCAGCCAGGTTGCTTCTATGGGCGAGTTGCAGGCTCCTACGGGCGGTGGGTTGCAGGCTCCTATGTGCGGGTTGCGGGCTCCTACCGACAGGTTGCGGGCTTCTACGGGTGGGTTGTGGGCTCCTACAGGTGGTGGGTTGTGGGCTCCTACAGGCGGGTTGTGTGCTCCTACAGACGGGTTGCAGGCTCCTACGGGTGGTGGGTTGTGGGCTCCTACGGGCGGGTTGTGGGCTCCTACAGACGGTTTTCAGGCTCCTACGGGTGGGTTGTGGGCTCCTACGGGTGGTGGGTTGTGCGCTCCTACGGGCGGATTGCAGGCTCCTACGGGTGGGTTGTGGGCTCCTACAGGTGGTGGGTTGTGGGCTCCTACGGGCGGGTTGTGTGCTCCTACAGACGGGTTGCAGGCTCCTACGGGTGGTGGGTTGTGGGCTCCTACGGGCGGGTTGTGGGCTCCTACAGACGGTTTTCAGGCTCCTACGGGTGGGTTGTGGGCCAACAAGTAGAAATACCAGAGGCAGGAGCAGGGTCTCGAGGGTAGCCAGGTTCGGTAACAGGCGGTCAGCGGGGTACAAGGCAGCAGGCAGAAGCGAAGTCACATGGATAGCCGGGTCTGGTAACAGGCGAGCAGTGCAGTGCAAGGTAGCAGGCATAAACAGAGTCCAATGGGAAGCCAGGATCAGAAACCGGTAGTCAGAGCAGAAACAGGATCCAGAAGCAGAGTCAAGGCAAGCCAGGTTCATCAATAGGTAGCAAGCAGGTAGTAGCAGGGTTAAGGTATCAGGGTACAGCTGCAGACCAGTCAGCACCGGTCTGAGGGCAGAGCACTTCTTTAAATAGGCCGGCTGGCGCCAACTGGCGTTATGGGCGCGCTCCTGCGCGTGCACGCCGTCCTTCGCGCACGCGCATGCACATTGGCATCTGCAGCCGTCCGTGTGCGCTCTGGCTTATTCTGCCCCCTTGTCCACAGCTACTCCGGTCATAGTGCCAGCATCAGGCATGGAGGAGTCGGCTGAGTTATTTGAACACAGCATCAGCCACTTGCTCTTTGAAGATGCACAGCCATTAGTTGATTCAGATCTTGGTTCTGAGGTTGAGGAAGGTAGGAACATGAGCCTACAGAGAGGGGAGAACACTGGCAAACAACAAATTGGCTGTCAGGTTCCAGCAGGGGCAGTGTATTGCCAAGTTGACTCCAGTGATAATGAGGATGGATGGGATGATGATGAGGAGGTCACTGATGCGACTTGGAAGTCGCATAGATCAGAGGAGGAAAGTGAGGGTGAGGTACAACCCCAAACAGGCAGCGTAGAGAGCAGCCACCTTATTCCACCAGATTATAGAGCTGTTATCTCCCAGCCCACTTCCCACAGCTCAGCTGTTTGGGCCTTTTTTAGCACACGTGCAGCCGATCACACTGTTGCAATTTGCAAACTTTGCCTCAAGCACATCAAGTGTGGCAAGAACACCAGCCATTTGGGTACCACATGCTTGACAAGGCATTTAACCTCCCACCACTCAGCCCATTGGCAAGAGCACCTGAAAGCCACACTGAAGGGATGCAATTCTGCTCCTCACTCCTCACCTTTCCGGTCTACCCCCACTATACCTCATGACCTCTCAGCAGCCACCACTGACAGGGATAATGGTATAACGCAGGGTGTCCCAGGTCCTTGCAGCACATCTGCCAGTAGCACACCATTGGAGTAGACTATAGCAGGCAAATTTCTCTGCCCCATCTGCTGCAGCAAAAAAAAAAAATACAGTCACTGCCACCCACATGCCCAGCGTCTAAATTCAAGCTTGTCAAAGCTGCTGGTTTTACAACTCCTGTCTTTCCATCTGGTGGATTCTGCGAATATTCAGAATGTGCTATACCACAATGGCAGGTTCCCATTTGCTATTCCTTTTCACATAAGGCCATTGCAGCTCTCTACCACCACGTGGAAGGCAATGTTGTGGCATTGTTGGGCAAGGCAGTCAGCCGCAAGGTCCACATTACTGCTGACACATGGTCCAGCAAGCATGGTCAGGGACGATATATTTCATTCACAGCACACTGGGTATATCTGCTTGCAACTAGGAAGGATGCAGGTCAGGTATCAGTGCTGCAGGTTGTTGTGCCACCATGTCTCCATACAGCTAGTAGTGATGATGCGAGATTTGTCAGCTCTATCCCCTGCTCCTACTCCTCCTTCATGCCCTCTTCTGCTGAATTGTTTTATGACTTACAAGTACCCACTAAGCGTTCAAGGGGCCATTCAATGAGCCAGGCTAAAAGGTGCCATGCGGTGCTTCAGCTGCTCTGTCCGGGGAAAAGGAGCCACACTGGAGCAGAGATTCTTGCAGCTCTGCACAGGCAGGCCCAGAGGTGGTTCATGCCATGCCATCTGGAGCCAGGAATGGTGGAGTGTGATAATGGCACAATCCTCCTGTCCGCCCTTAGACAGGGAAAGTTGACACATATGCCATGCCTGGAACATGTCCTCAGTTTAGTAGTGCAGAGTTTCCTAAATAGGTACCCAGGGTTGGAAGATCTGCTAAAGCGGGCGAGAAGAGTCTGTAGTCATTTCAGGCAGTCATACACAGCCAATGCTCGGTTGGCTAAAATTCAGCGAAAATTCCACCTGCTCGTAAACTGCCTGATTTGTGACATGCCCACCAGGTGGAACTCGACTTTAGCAATGCTACAGAGGCTGCACATGTAGAGGGTCATCAACGAGTACCTGTGTAAGTTTGGCACAACGACAGGCTCAGGCTGGCTTGGATTTTTTTCCCCACACCAACGGCTGGTCGTAAAGGCTGTACTGTCACCATTTGAGGAGGCCACAAGGATGGAGAGCCGTGACAATGCATGCATCAGTGACACAATCCCCCTTGTGTTCCTGCTGGAGCAGAATCTGCATGGCATTATAGACAGGGAACTTGAGGCAGAGCAGCGGGAGGAAGAGGAGGACTTTCTTTCTTCTCAAGGCCCACTTTATGCAGACACCATTGTTGCCATGCCACAGAACACACAAGAGGAGAGGGAGGAGGAGGAGGATTCTGGCAGTTTTGGAGGCATTGAAGCAGAGCAAGACATACGTCAACCCTTAACAGATAGTTTTCCATCCCCAGAACCCTTGGGAGTAGTATGTGGCTGGGAGGAGGCAGTTCCAGATTCTATAATCCTCAGTGACCCCAAGAAGTTTTCTTCTTATGCCTCCGCAAAGTTGCGGTGCATGGGCTCCCTCATTCTTCAAAGCCTGCGAAAGGATCCGAGAATACGTGGCATCAAGGAGAAGGATCGCTATTGGTTGGCAACCCTCCTTGTCCACCGTTACAAGGGGAAAGTTATAGAACTCATCCCATCCCCACAGAGGGAGCAGAAGGTTACAGTCTGGTGGAAAACTTAATTTTTAGGCTTCTGTTAGTCAAAAGAGGAGTGGTGGAGAAGAGGGCTGCCTCAGTGATGCCTTTTAAAAAATTTTAGTCTTCAGCGCCCAGAGCTGTGAACTTCCACATCCCATTGCCAGTGTCTGCATCATATGGTGGGAAATTATCTAGGGGCGAAAACAGACTTAGAGAGCTTTCCAGTTGACGATCCACTGGGTTACTGGGTCATGAGAATAGACCATTGGCCAGAACTTGCCCATTATGCAATTGAGCTGCTGGGCTGCCCTGCATCCAGCATGCTTTCTGAATGGGCATTCAGTGCTGCCGGAGGTTTTGTGACAGATAAGAGAGCGCGTCTATCCACAGACTCTGTGGACTGGCTGGCATTTATCAAAATGAATCAGTCCTGGATTAGCAGCAGCTATCAAGCCCCTGATGCCAATGTCGCTGATTAAGTGCTTTCTGGATCTGGAATCTCTGAAAGACTGTCTAGGCTGCCTAGCTTTGTGGGTGTTGATTTCATCTGGAATTATTTTTTTTGTGTAGGTTTCATGAACACAAATAACGCCCTAGGACCAATTTTTCCACACCTGTTTGACAGGTGTATATAACTTCAATCTTTGACAGCAAGGCCAATTCTTGCTTTTATCAAGAGTACCTATATAGGGTTACAGTGTGAAGGCACCACCGACACCCAAAGACCATTATTTCCGCAGCTGTTACTTCTATCCAAAGTCTGCGAAAGAGACACCAGAATTTATCCAAAAAATCTCTAATCTTGTTCCGAGTGCACAAAATTGTGGCCTCATCATACAGACAGGCTCCCCAAGTCGTTGTTTATAAAATAAAGAAAGCTTAAAAGAAAAAAGGACATTTTTTTGGCTTTATAAATGCCATTATTGCTGCAGCAGGCTCTATACAGATGTGCCACATTACAGGCAGACTAAGGGGACCCCCAGGCACTATATTTAAAGGAACTTTTCATTTTTATTGTTATTTCTAATTTTTATGGTTTCACTTTAAGCATCAGTAAATCACTGCTCATTTAAAAATTATGTTTTTTACACACTTTTTTTTCATTGATATGTGTCCCCCAGGGCAGAACCCGATCCCCCATCACCTTTGTATGCCCAATTACTGGCATATAAGTCTTCAAAATGGGCACTTTTGATTTTTCCAGTTCAGGTCCCTTAGACTTCAGTGGGGTTTGTTATTCGGTCCCGAATGTTTGGTGTTCGAAAGTTCTGCTGCGAACCAGACAGGGGGTCGTTCGGCCCATCTCCTGAGACCTGTATTCAGGTAAGAGCAGGCTAAAGTCCACTATCGGCTGACGTCACTCAGACTCTGGAGAAATCCCAAGATTAATGTCAGTATCCACCTAGATTATTATATTATTTTTTGTTATAATTATTTATAGTTATTTATTATATAATAATTTATGATTTCGTGTTTAAAAATTTATCATAACTGGGATGTCTACTAGACTTGTTTGGACAGATTTAAGTGTGTTGTTCCTAAGAATTACAGGCCTACACTATAAAACTCCAAATTTTCATGCAAAATATTGTATCGCTTTGAGCATCAAAAATCAGAAATAATCATACCGCCAGTGAGGTTAAGTAAGTGTATTGTGGATGTATTTATTGGATTCAAAATAAAGTACTTTTATATTTTTGATTGCCATTCAAATACCTAATGACTTTTCTCTCTTTTTTTTTTTAATGGGATTTCTTATGCATCCTAGCCTCTTCCAGTGCAGAATGTTTGTGATAAATGACAGGCGCACTTTAAATGTTGGTTGTGAATGATCGGCTGCCCTAACATGAAGAGGGCTATTTTTCCCCAAATACATAAGTAAAAAATAAAAATAAAAAAAAAATAAAAAAATCAGCAAAAAAAAATGGATCACATGCTCCAAAATAATTAGTTTCCTTCAAATCCTACCATCCTCTTCTTCCACATATGGCCTGTTGATTATGTGCTGCAGAAATGAAGTCTAAATATGCTTGACACATTATTTTGATATGAATGAACAGATTTCCGATCTCCAAGGTAAATGCTATGCACAAACATTGCACACAAGTGTCACACTGCAGACAGATTATATATAACTTGATCTGCATTTGTAATTTTATTTCCTACATTTTGACAAAACACTTTGCCACATTATTCATTTATTTTCTTCAATCCACATAACAGATTTTCTTTCCTAAAAGAAGATTTAGCAAAACTGACACAGAAAAAAAACATTTGTTTATAGTTGAAATCCTAAACAGAAACAAGCAAAAAGAAAACACTAAAACAATTATTTTTCAGAGTGAAAAAAGGGAGTGGATTTTTGGCAAACAGCAATCCTGGATCTGAAATGTCTTCTTATTGGCAGGATAATTATTTGGGGCCCATTCAGACCTATGCATGATCATAGAGACACATATTTTGTAGCTTTGAGTAGGTGAGTTGTCATGTGTCATCCTTGTGTGTTGACATGCGTTTTCATGAGCATTGATGTGTACTTTTAATGCATTTTTTTCATCTAGAATTCGGGGTGGATATGGCTAAAATAGTATTAATCTCTCTGCAATTTTTAGCTTAACACATGGAGCACAAGAAAATAAAAATTCTGCAGTAAACTCTTTGTTCAAATTCTTATACCAAGATTTGAAGTTTACAGCTTTGAGCCTAGGTTCACACTGGTGCATGGAAAACACTGCATGTGATTCGCACAGGAATCGCACTGCATTTCTGTGTATATCACATGCGATGTCTTTGTGGTGCGATTTGAAACATACATTTTGTATGACTCAAATCGAATCCGCACCAAAATGGTGCAGGACCCATTTTTTTCCCCCACACTTGAATCACATGGGTGGCAATCGCATTGCGTTTTGTGATATGTTTGGGGGGGCGTTAATCTAACATTGACACCCGCAGCAGATCCTATGGACAGCATGCGATTGCCAAGCAGTGTGATGCGATGTTGGGAAACGGAGCAAATCTTGTGCGTTTCCCACATTGCGTCAGTGTGAACCAGGGCTCAATGCTGCTGGCTCTGGCTCTCTAAGGCCCGATTCACACCTATGCATTTTTAGTGCTTTTTGCATTTTGCAGATTTGCACCACAGTCCATTTAAAGCGGAGTTCTGCCTGGGTAAAAAAAGGTTAAACGTCTAGAAATACTGTAGCTGCTGACTTTTAATATAAGGAAGCTTACCTGTCCTGGGAGCCGGCGATGTGGGCACACGAAGCCCACCCGTCCCTCGGCTCTGGGTACAGGCACCGGCATCATTACTAAGGGAAACTGGAAGTGAAGTTTTACGGCTTAACAGCCTGCTTCCTACTGCACTTGCATGAGTCGCGCTGCGCTTTCTGAATGGTCCCTGCTGCCTTCTGGGACCTGTGTGTATCCCAGAAGGCAGTGGGGGGGCAGACATTACGTAGTTCACCTCAAAGTGCGGTGATCTTTCCTGGGAAGTGGGAGCAGATACCTGGATTTGACAGGTATCTGCTCCCCCCTCCCACCTGAAAGATGCCAAATATGGCACCGGAGGGGGGAGGAATCGTAAAAGTAAAAAGTAAAATGAAAAGAAAAAAGGCGTCTCTAATGCCGTGTACACACGGGCGGACTTTCTGACCGGACTGGTCCGACGGACCGAATCCGGCGGACAATCCGACCATGTGTGGTCTGCATTGGACTTCCGACGAACCGTTTCGGTCAGAAATCCGACAGACTTTAGATTTGAAACTTGCTTCAAATCTTTACGTCGTAACTCTGCCGGACTCAGTTCCTAACGAAAAGCCGCAAGGGCAGGGTACTACATCTCGCGCACACTGCAATAGGAAAAAAAATTTTCCTATTGCGGCGAGCACGAGGGGGAGGCGACAATGTCCCTTACGTCTGGTATGGATTTTGAGGGGAACCCCTATGCCGAAAAAACGATGTGGGGTCCCCCCAAAATCCATACCAGACCCCTATCTGAGCACGCAGCCCGGCCGGTCAGGAAAGGGTGTGGGGACGAGCGAGCACCCCCCCGAACCGTACCAGGCCACATGCCCTCAACATGGGGGGGTGGGTGCTTTGGGGGAGGGGGCGGCCCTGTGGCCCCCCCTCCCCCAAAGCACCTTGTCCCCATGTTGATGAGGACAAGGTCCTCTTCCCAACAACCCTTGCCGTTGGTTGTCGGGGTCTGCGGGCGGGGGGCTTATCGGAATCCGAGAGCCCCCTTTAATAAGGGGGCCCCCAGATCCCGGCCCCCCACCCTATGTGAATGAGTATGGGGTACATCATACCCCTACCCATTCACCTAAGGAAAAAGTGTCAATAAAAAAGCACACTACACAGGTTTTTAAAGTAATTTATTAGACAGCTCCGGGGGTCTTCTCCCGCTCTCCAGCCTCTTCTTCCAGTGTTTGGCCTCTTCTCCCGGTGTCCGGTTCTTCTGCCGGCTCCTCCGCTATCTTCTCCCGCTCTTTTGCTAGCAATGGCCTGGACTTCTGCGTCGTCTTCTTCCCTCTTCTCTTCTTCCAATGTTAACACAATGCTCTCTCCCGCTGTAATGCTGTGTGAGCGCTCCATAATGACTTATGTAGGCGGTGACCCCGCCCCCTTTTTATGCCACAGTCCCGGGGCATGTTGGGACTGTGACGTCATAAGGGGGCGTGGTCATTGGGTGATGTTGACCATGCCCCCTTATGACGTCACAGTCTCAGCATGCCCCGGGACTGTGACGTCATAAGGGGGCGGGGTCACCGCCTATATAAGTCATTGCGGAGCGAGCGCTCACACAGCATTACAGCGGGAGAGAGCGTCGTGTCAACATCGGAAGAAGAGAAGAGGGAAGAAGACGACGCAGAAGACCGGGCCACCGCTAGCAAAAGAGCGGCAAAAGAGCAGAAGATAGCGGAGGACCCCGGCAGAAGAACCGGAGAGCGGGAGAAGAGGTCGAACATCGGGAGAATAGGCCGAACACCGGGAGAAGAGGCCGGAGAGCGAGAGAAGAACCGGACACCGTTAGAAGAGGCAGAAGAGAGCGGAGAAGTCGGAAGAAGACCCCCCAAAATCGGAAGAAGACCCCCGGAGCTGCCTAATAAATTACTTTTAAAAACCTGTCTATTAAAGGGGGCTCCCAGATTCCGATAAGCCCCCCTCCCGCAGACCCCGACAACCAACGGCCAGGGTTGTCGGGAAGAGGCCCTTGTCCTCATCAACATGGGGACAAGGTGCTTTGGGGTTGGGGGGCCGCAGGGCGCCCCCCTCCCCTAAAGCACCCACCTCCCCATGTTGTGGGCATGCGGCCTGGTACGGTTCAGGGGGGGGGCGCTTGCTCATCCTCACCTCCTTTCCTGACTGCTGCGTGCTCGGATAAGGGTCTGGTATGGATTTTGGGGGGACCCCCACGCCGTTTTTTTTGGCGTAGGGGGTTCCCCTTAAAATCCATACCAGACCTAAGGGCCTGGTATGCCCCCCTCGCAAGGAGTCAATCTCGCCGCAAAAGCAGCGAGATTGACTTCCTTTTCTAGTCCCGTCGTACCCGAGTCACGTTCAAAATGAACTGTCTTGTTCGTGTGTGGGCAAGTCCGTTCATTCGGAAAGTCCGGCGGACATAGTCTGCCGGAAAGTCCGGTCGTGTGTAGGCAAGTCCGTTCCTAAAAAAAGTCAGTCGCAAGTCTGTCAAAAGTCCATTGGAAAGTTCGTTGGACCAGTCCATTGGAAAGTCCGCCCGTGTGTACGCCCCATAAGTGCTGAAATAAAACTTTATATTTCCCAAAAGGGTTAAAAACACTTACAAAAGGGTGGATGGGTAGAAGCACATCATATTAGTAATATGGCAGGTGGTCCAGCGTTCTGGTAGTCCTAAGGACTCTTATAGGGCGTACACACGGTCGGACTTTGTTCGGACATTCCGACAACAGAATCCTATGGTTTTTTTTCCGACGGATGTTGGCTCAAACTTGTTTTGCCTACGCACGGTCGCACAAAGTTGTCGGAATTTCCGATCGCCAACCACGCGGTCACGTACACCACGTACGACGAGACTAGAAAAGGCCGGTTCAGAACCAAGCGCTGCACCCTTTGGGCTCCTTTTGCTAATCTCGTGTTAGTAAAAGTTTGGTGAGAGACGATTCGCGCTTTTCCAGACTCGTGGCTTTCAGATCGTTTTCTGCTGTTCAGTTTGTGCTTGTGGGTTTGTATCTGCTCTTCAGTGCGTGCAGTCAGTTCGTATCAGAGTTTTCTGTGTGATCTTGCCTGCTCGTTGCTGTTTTTCAGGTCGCTCTTCACAGGCCTTGCTGTTCTTCAGTGCGTTCTGTTATTTCGTTCTGAGCAGCCGACCATTTTCTAGCCATGTTTCGTATGCCTACTCCTCGTAGAGTTCGTGCTGTGCGAGGGCTTGGTGTTGGGGTCCTGACCTTGACACAAGTCCAGTCCATGAACAGGGTGGGGAGGAGTTCATGGACCAAGAATTGGTTGCTTCAGCGTGACCAGTTCTGTCATATGCCTTTGCTCCGTGAGATCCGTGAGAATAATCCTGATGATTTCAGGAACTTTCTCAGGATGACGGACACCGTGTTTCACCGTTTGTTGGCTTCGCTGACCCCCTATATCAGCAGGCAGGATACCTGCATGAGGCAAGCCATCACTCCGGAGCAGAGGTTGGTCGCTACCTTGCGGTATTTGGCCACAGGGAGAAGTCTGCAGGACTTGAAGTTCTCGACAGGCATCTCCCCCCAGGCTCTGGGTATCATTATCCCAGAGACCTGTTCTGCCATCATACAGGTCCTGCAGAAGGAGTATATGAAGGTAAGATTTTTATCCTTTGATATCACATTTTATTGTATTGAATGTTTGCTAATATATTGTATTTCTTTCCTCATTCCCTAATTACCATGCTTGTAATATGCTGTGAATGTCCCCTTTGTCCTCATGCATGCTGGATTTTTATGTAATTATCATTTAAGGTCCTTCATACATATTTGCCCTTCAATAACCTCCCCAGCATGGTGTCTCCTGCCCTATATTCACCTCATGTAGTCACTTAACAATGTATTTTATCAGCTCTATAGTAGTGCTTTACCCCAAACACCCCCTAAAATGTTTGGTAATGTTATTTTTTATTTAAATTCAGGCAGAGTGCCAGAGGCTTTTTTTTGTGGTGTCCCAAAATAATTTTTAGTAACCCTCCCTCCCCCAACTGCTAAGTCAGCTGATCCCAATTCTCTATCCTCAATCATCTATCTGCTGACTTTGCCAAACCCATACACACTATACCCATCTCTTTTGTGGTCAGATTTATGGCTGAATTACCCAAAGCATATAGTGCAAGGGCCTGCCTGTATACTTTCCAATGGTACTGTTTAAAGTTTTTGTATCCTATTATTATCTTGATAGGTAATAGCAGAATGTCCAAATGTCCTCAAATGTGTACAGTGTGTATTTATATCTTTGTATTATGACACTTCTTACCTGTCCAGTGGGCTGCCAATAGTGTAACTAAGGAGGGTCTGTTCCAAGTAAAACCCATTATTTAGGCATTCATCTCTCAATGAAGTGAAGAGGGTTACCTGTCCAAGATTTCCACACACCCCATAATGTTAGAAATGGCCCATGAGAGGGGGGGGAGGGGGAATATGATAGGTGTACCTTATACTTTGGCCTTGTTAAATTCCCCTTAATAAATGCTATCTGGAGGTTGCCCCATAATGTTTGTGTCTAATCTGCTTGCCACGTTTCAGAGTAAAAATAGTAATGTTTATTGTTTTTTTCCTCAACAGTTTCCTTCCACGCCACAGGAATGGCAGACTGTGGCCTCCCACTTTGCCCAGCGGTGGGACTTTCCTAACTGCGGAGGGGCAATTGATGGGAAACACGTCCACATCGTCCCACCACCCAACTCGGGGTCGTACTATTATAATTACAAGGGGTTTAATAGTATAGTGATGTTGGCAGTGGTGTCGGCTAATTACGACTTCTTGTATGTGGACTTGGGGAAGAATGGCCGGATGTCCGATGGTGGAGTCATCGCCCAGACGGAGTTCTACAGGCGTCTCCATAATGGCAGCTTGGACTTGCCAGCTCCAGAGGACAATGTGGAAGGACTCCCATTTGTGTTCGTTGCTGATGAAGCATTTGCGCTGGGGGACCACCTGATGCGGCCATTCCCGATGAGGACCCTCACCCCGGAACAGAGGGTTTTTAATTACCAATACAAAAAATAGTGCAGCGCTATAAATCTCAATCAATATTTAAAATGTCTGTAAATAGAAAAACAATATGTATCAACGGTGGTGCAGAGTGCTTCATGCAAATCCACAGTGCTCTTAAATCCGTGCTCCCCCTCTTGTCAGTCAAACCGCTCACCTTATTAAAGGGACCCCTGAACTAACAGGAAGGTCTCATAAGCGTTCACCACTCAATTAGTGGTCAGGGTGATATCTTGGCTGGAAATCAGGAAACCACTTCTTTAATAGGGATCAACACTTTTCTTCCCAATATGCATGGAATAAACAAAGAAAATACATAGTGCTCTCTGTATGACTTTAAAAAACGGTTCCTTTATTAAAAGACAGGTACTCACATAAATAGCACTATGGCCAATGCTAGGCTTAAGGGCGCATATTAATTACAGATGACAATATAAGATAAGGCGGCTGCAGCGGCGTCTAAACCGGGATAAAACCAATCCGCACGCGTATCGTCCGATAGGACTTCCTCAGCGGTCTATGGATCCCTTAGGTCTAGTCTGTATTATATATAAAAGCCCCCTTAATCAATCATCTGTTGCTAATTACTCCCGAGTGGCGCCCGTCCAATCAGAACACCCCACTCGGGAATAGGAAGTGTAAGAAGTTCAAGTGTTGATACTAGTTGCCATAGTGATCGGCATCATGATGACACGACGCCAGACCACATGACTAACTGCTCTGTACTGCTCCTCCCTCCTGGATACACAGGAAGGGGATCCTGCTGCTCCTATTGGCTGATTATCGAGGAGGGGGCGTGTTTTAGTGAAATTCATGACACAATCGCGTCATCACAATGGCGCGGCGTCCGGTCATATGACTGGCCACGTCGATAGACACCTCCTTCCAGGGACAGGGACGTACCACAATGCAAATACGTGATGCGATCGCGTCATCACAATGACGCGGCTTCCGGTCAAGTGATCACCTGCGTCAGTGGGTACCTCCTTCCTTAGGTGGGATAGAAACCAAGTGAGCTAGGATAGGGTGAAACTATGTCACATGATACTGCTGATCACACATCAGCTGAAAAAAGTGTAAGCAAAGAAGGTATGGTGCTGCTAGACGGCGTCAACTAAAAAGGAATATAAACACAGAATCTATACTCTTTGTGTACCCATGGGACGCTAGTCTAGTCAGCACCAATGTGCTGAACTATTCTTTATCAGCGGACATAGTCAGATTAAATCACTGCTAAACTTGATTGATCTAAAGGACAGGGTCTAATTTCAAAGCTGTTAAAGACTACCCCACCATATAATAAAAATAAAAATAAATTTAAATATAAAGCTAGTAAGAGATAAATACGTAAAAAGACACTTCCCTGCAGCCACCTTTTACAACATAGTCATCATACGTTATTCAAATCAGTAAGTCATAGATTCATCAGAGTAAAAATAATTTAAAAAGATCCCTATTATTAAAAAATAAATTATCTATCAGAAATAAAACACTTCAGATTGAACTCAACATTGAGCCCCGTGGGTACTCCCACATGGGTCTCATACACCCAGAAAGAGTCACGGTGGCTCAATTGTCTTATAAAGTTACCCCCTCTCCAGTGGGGTGTAACCTTTTCAACTCCCCAAAATTTTAATTTGGCAGGATTGCGTTTATGACACATTTTAAAATGCTTAGAGACATTATGTGAGTCTAATCCTTTTTTAATATTAGTAATATGTTCACCGATGCGGACATGCAAGGGGCGAGACGTTCTTCCCACGTATTGTAAGCCGCATTCGCATTCCATAATATATACCACCCCTGCCGTGGAGCATGTAATAAAATCTTTGATCTGATAGATCTTCTTGGTTGCTGTAGCGGTAAACTCTTTGCGTTTTTTAATGTTCCCCCTAGCTTGTTTGCAGGCTGGGCAACGTCCGCATGCATAAAAACCTGTCAGGATGTTGGATATCCTATTTTCAGAAGCAAGAGGTGGGTCAATAACCCCCGGAGCTAGTTTATCTCTGAGGGAGGGAGCCCTTTTGTAAACAAACTGGGGACGTTCGGGAAGAACAGGACCAAGTGTTTTATCCTGCTTTAAAATGGGCCAGTATTTACGGATGATCTTTTCAAATTTTTTGTATTGGACATTATAGTCCAAAACAATTCTTATATTCCCTATTTTATCTTGTTTAACCCTAGGACCATTGGAAACAAGTGTCGTTCTATCCATCGTACGGACGGTCTCAATATGTTTCGTAATGTCTGATTTGTTGTATCCCTTTTGTACAAAACGGGCTGATAGAACTTCAGACTGTGCAAGATACTCCTGCTCATATGTACAATTCCGCCTAATGCGTACAAATTGCCCCTTAGGAATGTTGCACAACCATTGTAAATGGTGGCAACTTCCGAGGGGAATGTACGCATTACGGTCCGTGGGTTTGAAATGATTTCTTAACTCTAACCCGTTATCTTTTATATAGATATCAAGATCCAGGTACGTGACATGATCGATACCCACATTCCAGGAGAGGACGATGTTTCTATTGTTCTCATCCAATTTTTTCATGAAGATGTCTAGGTTCGATCGGTCACCGTCCCAAATCATAATAATATCATCGATGTACCGTTGGTAACAGATGAGTTCAGGGGGTGTGTTCTTATAGATCACTTCTTCCTCCCAGTGTGCCATGAATAGGTTGGCAACACTGGGAGCAAAGCGAGCCCCCATTGCCACTCCCCTTGTTTGAAGAAAAAACCATCTATTGTACCAAAAATAGTTTTTGGCTAAACAAAATCTCAAGCAATCCAAGATAAAATTTTTTTGTCTTTTCGTCAGATCTGCTGAACCAAATGCCCACTGTACTGAGGTTAGCGCATCTTCGTGGCTAATGATCGTGTATAAGGAACTGACGTCCGCTGTAATTAGTACACATGAAGATGTAAGTGGGAGAGACTCTAAAATATGGATAATATGTTTAGTGTCTTTTACAAAAGAGCGGGTTTTCATGACCATAGGCTGAAGGAAATAGTCTATATACTGACCCAGTCTGGAAGTGACTGAGTTGATCCCATTGACTATGGGACGACCAGGGGGGTGGGTACTGTTTTTATGAATTTTAGGCAGAAAATAAATGATAGGGGTACGGCAGAAAAAAGGATCCAAATACAAAGCTTCTTTTAAGCTAAGGACACCAATGTGTTTTCCTCTTGCTATAAGATAGTGTAACTCCTCTTTGTATTGGAGCATCGGGTCCTTAGTAAGTAAAACATAAGTATTATGATCAGCCAACATATTTTCCATTTCATTATTGTAATATGTTTTACTTAAGACGACCAAACCCCCACCCTTGTCGGCTGGACGTATTACCAGATCTTTACGTTCTGTCAAAGACTCAATACCTCTTTTAATATGTAAAGGATCGTTAACTTTCCGGACTTTTAATGCATCCAAATCTTTGTTAACCATATTCCTAAACACTTCCATATGTTTATTATCTCGGTTGGGGGGGTTGAAGATAGATTTATTGCGGAGAGTTGAGTGCGTAATCGAAGATTTCTGGATATTGGTTGAATTACGCACTATAGTATTCGAAAGGTGGTATTTCTTGATATTAAGGGTCCTCATAAATTTTTGCAAACTGATGTAGGTTTGGAATTTATTTAAGTTGCGGGTGGGGGCATATTTCAGGCCCTTATCTAAAACCTTAATCTCATCCTCAGTTAGAGATGAGCCGCTAAGGTTATAAATACCCGCTCCTACCGGGGTTTGACTCTTTTGAGTTCGCCTTCCTCCTCTCCTTCCTCTCTGCTTTTTCTTTTCCTTACTCCGCTGTCTGGGTTTACCAGAGGCGGGCCCGCATTCAGCCTCCCTCCCGGATTGGGTGGGACAAATGGGATCCCCCTCCCCATCCCTTGTGGGGACCTGTAAAAATCCACTCCCCTCCTGGGTCCGGAATTCTGTAAAGGTGTAAACCTATTCTGGGTAGGGATAGGATTCCTGAAATGTTGAAACCCTCTTCCTCTATTGGGGGGAATGCTACGAGGATAATTAGAATACTGGTTATCATTATAACTCCAATTCTGCCCATTCTCAGGGTAATAAGTATCCTGATGGTAAATAGCATCATTTGTGTGTGGGGGGTTCCAGGGATACTGCCTATATGGTGATTCATAAACATCCCTCCTTGTCCCCCTTCCTTTCTTATTCTTACCTCTCTTATTGTGTACAAATTTAAAACGATTGGTATTAACAGGAGTAGTAGGATTATGATTATGATGCTATTTACCATCAGGATACTTATTACTTATAAAAAAAAAATACTTATAAAAAAAAAACAGGTCTCAAAAATCTGCCACCATTCATCTCTTTTACCTGAGCCTGTGGTCGCAGACACTCACCTGTTGTGGTGCCAATCTCCACCACGTCTTCTTCTTCCTCCTGCTCAGCTTGTGTTGGTGTAAGTTCCCCTTCTTCCAGAGGTGGGGGGTCTCTGGTCTCCTCGGATGAGGGGTGTCCTCCGAGTCTTTTCTCCCCTATGTAAAACAAAAATGGTATAATTAGCACACAGATATTTGATGGCAGAACTATAAATAGGAAACATTGCTTGGAAGTGGGGTACAATTGTCTATTTTAGCCGAGTTCCAAGATGTATTTTTTTTATTGCCCTTTGTCAAGCTGCAATACTTTACCTGTTTAGTACAAGCTTCACAGATGGAGACCCCCCTATAGTATACACTGGAGCACCTGTGTGGCCCCCTAATAAAAATGGTGTTCTTGTGTCCCACACTAGTGCTCCAGTGTCCAGATGTGAAAACAGCTGCTCAGTGTCCTCTCCTTACACACAGTCTAGTTTGCATTTCATTCTAGTAACAAACCCATCTACACAAACAAATATTTGGCATCCAAGTAGGCCCAAAAAAAAATGTGAGAAAATGCATATGGCCTAAACAATGGTGTTCTAGAGGCCGAAAGAAAAATGTTTGATACGAACGAATAATAGGCCCATGAACATTAAAGTTGCCCTTTTAAACGTTACAATTAATAAAAGCATATGGAGCAGCACGAACGTAATAAAGACAGAAAGAATACGAACACAGCACAACTACTTACTTTTTTGCAGCACTCTCTGGATCTTTCGGTACTGCTCTGGCTCTCTCAACTTCAGGTCCGAACACCGCTTCCTGAGCTGATCTTTAGATCTTCATACCCCGAAATTCCTGTGAAGGCTTTTGACCACTTTCGCCATGATCTTGGCCTTTCTGATGTTGGGGTTGGGGTAAGGCCCATACTTTCCGTCATAATCGGACTTCTTCATGATGTCGACCATCTCCAACATCTCCCCAAAGGACATATTTGTGGCCTTAAAACGTCTCCTTCTGGATCGGGACGTGTCCGGATCCGGGCTTTCCTCCTCCTCGTTGCTAGAACTAGCATGCACCTGCTGTAACTCCGCCATGTGCTCTTCACCCACTGCGCCGAACGAAAAGGGGCGGGGAATAGACTAGAAAGAACGTCAGGGGCGGGCGGAGTTACACGCATGCGCAGTGTGTATAAAGCGTAACACGCGTGCGTATTACGTACGATCTGTGAGCGGAGGAAGGAGCATTGGACGCGCCGATCGTAAGAACGAAGGTAAGAGACAAACTTGTGCCTATACTGCTTCTAGATTGAGGCCTATATTGTAACAAGATTAGGAGAGTTTTGTCTGACATTAGGCTTTGTCTTGTGTTGTGTCTTGCAGTGAACATGGATATGCTACTCAAAGATAATGACTTCATGTCAGTATTCATAGATATGTTACGGGAGCTGCCCTGTCTGTGGGAGATTAAACACCCCCATTTCAAGAACCAAACAAAGAGGAAGGCAGCAATGGTGCAATTGTGTGAAATTGTGACGCAGGTGATCCCCACGGCAGACATCACCTATTTAAAGATATTAATTGGTTGCCTGAGGAGCACATATCTAAGGGAGCGCAAGAAAGTCCTGGATTCACAGAGATCCGGAGCAGCAGATGACATCTATGTCCCCAGGATGTTGTACTACGACAGGCTGCACTTTCTGGCAGGCCAGACTGAACCCAGGCCATCCCTCTCAAGTCTTCCTTCCACGCTTCCTTCCCCTCCAGCTGAGGCTTCTGACGCCCAACCTGGGCCTTCCAGGCGATATGTGGAGGAGCCCAGATTGAGCCAGGTATAGCATTCCTCTAAATATTTTTGCTTGTCCAATCAATGATGTTAACTAGATGTTAGTTGGGAGTACTAATTTAGGATTGGGATTGATGAAGCAAAACATTACAACCATGTCCCTTTTTCATACACAGGGAAGTCTCAGCCAGGAGGTGGCCGGGCCGAGCCGGCTGGCTGATCTGCAGGTCCCTCCACCCCCCCTGAAAAGAGAAAGTGGCAGTAGGAGGAGTGCCCTAGAGGAGGCTGCTATAGGATTCTTTTGGAGGGCTACAGAGGTCCTGGGAGCACCCCACACCATGAAGGAGAACATTGCTGCCTTCATTGCATATAAAATGCAGAGGATGGAGGAGGGCCAACAAGTCATGTGTGAGGCCCTCATATTGGAGGCTCTTGAGAAAGGTATGAGGGGGCAAATTACAGCTCAGACACACCTTTGGGATGGTCCTCCTCCTCCTCCTGCAGGTCCTCCTCCTCCTCCTCCCTCTCCTCCAGGTCCCCCCAGTCCTCCTCCAGGTCCTCCCAGTCCTCCTCCTCCTCTAGGTCCTACTCCTCCTCCTGCCACATCTCCAACTGCACAGCCACAGCCCGGAAGGAAGCGTGGAAGGAAGACCAGACAGTGATTGCCCTGGGTTCAGTCTGGTCGGCCAAAAGATGCAGCCTCTTGTGGTACCACAGCCTGGGGACACAGATGTCATCTGCTGCTATCCGGATCTCTGCGAATTCTGGACCAGACTGCCCTCCCTTACATATGGACTCCTCAGGCCACCAATTTTGATGTTGAAGAATTAATGTCTGCCGTGGGGGTCCCAGGCTTCGCTAATTTCTCCTGTTGATCCAGTGTTGCCTTCCTCTTTGTTTGGTTCTGAGCCCTTAATAAAGGATTTTTGTTTTGAATTATACTCTCCTATGTGTTTTACTTCAAAAAGGACAGTTTGTTTGTGAGGATTCAGGTACATTTCAAATATACAATGTGAAATGAACAAGGGACACCAACACCAAACAATCTCCTTGAGATTAAATAATAAAAGATATCAATGGTGTTGGGGTAACTTGACACACAAAACACACCCAAAAATATTCTGGAGTAAAAATAAAAATAACATTGAACAAAGATCAGCCTTGGAAAAAATCCAAACATTAAAGAAAAAAAAAGGCTGAAAATCCAAAAAAAAAAAAAAAATAATAATATAAAACTGTCAGATGTGACAACTAATAACAATATATTCAGGGAATCCCACTAAAAAAAACACAAATAAAAGTTTGTGAGAAGTGTGTGTGAATATGAGCAGCAAAACTACTTAATTCTTGTCACATTATAAAGAAGAAGAGAGTGCGCTGTATTAAACCATTTTTAACATTGCAGCGTGACGAAAGTGCTGTATCCATTGCGAACGCTAAGTTTACCAGAACGAGCTGTCCCGTCTCGGAATTTCTTCTGAGCATGCGTGGCACTTTGTGCGTCGGAACAGGCCACACACGGTCGGAATTGACGCGATCGGATTTTGTTGTCGGAAAATGTTATCTCCTGCTGTCCAACTTTGTGTGTCGGAAAATCCGATGGAAAATGTCCGATGGAGCCCACACACGGTCGGAATTTCCGACAACACGCTCCGATCGGACATTTTCCATCGGAAAATCCAACCGTGTTTACGGGGCATTAGTGATATCTGCAGGTGTGATTCTATGGCAGCATATTCTGAAGTGGACGACAGATGGAAGCCACAACTCTCCTAAATACTGGGAAGACAGCTAGGCTGTCTGAGACAGCATGGAAGCCGAATCCTGGAAGTGAAACTATAGGAAATATAATATAAATATATCCAGGAAATATAATATAAATAGAGGCCTGATTGGGTGGCAGTGATGGATTGACCCTATGCTGCAATGCACATGGTGTTGGATGGATTGATTGCAGGTTCTTCACTTAAAGAGGAACTGCAGTCTGCTCACATAGTTTGTAATAAAAACATCTTTGCCATTATGAAGCTTCCCTCCAACCACTTTGCGTATTATTTTATATATACTGTGATTCTGTACTTGCCAAATATGCTGAAGAAATCTTCCTCCACTGAGTCTGGCTGTATCCATTTTAACTGTGGGCAGCTGAAGCTGCTGCCTGTTCACTTCCTGGATTTACACAGACACACAGAGGCACACCTCCAGCTCTGCAGCCCTCATTGGCCCTCTTACTCATCCCCCCTCCCTTCCTGGCAAACTCTCGGGAGCGTGAGAGAGAGCTGTGCATGATGTCATAAGCCTAGGCTTTTTACCAGTCAAGAAACAGGAAGTGGGCTGTATAAGGTATTTACTGGCAGAAAAAAATGTTTTACTATCCAAAGTTAAAACAATAAGAGCAGAGGATTTAATAGATGGAAAGATGAAAAAAATGACTGAAGTTCCGCTTTAAATACTTTTGGACTTTTTTTTGTAATTGCTGCACTTTGGACACTGGAACTGATATGGCAGAAATTAGGAACACTATTGCTGGCTGCACTGGGCTGGTGACACTGTAATGTGGTGACCACGGCCACACCAGTTTCAGTGTCACCAGACCAGTGTAAGCTAGCAACAGTGGTCCTGATTGCCGCCACACCTGTTCCAGTGTTGCCAGACCAGTGTAATACAGCAACAGTGTTTCTGATCACTACAGCCAGTCACCATACCAGTCTAGGCCGGTAACAGTTTTCCTGATTGCCACCACACCTATCTAGTGTCACCAAACTTGTGCAGCTAGCAACAGTGCTCCTGATCACCGCCACACAAGCCCCAGGGTCACCACACCACTGCCACTCACTGCCACTCCAGTCCCAGGGTCACAAGACTAGTGTAAGCCAGAAAGAGTGTTCCTTATTACTACCACTCCAGTCTCAGTGTCGTCAATCCAATGTGGCCTTCAACAGTGATCCTAATTCCTGCCACAGCAGTGCCAATCAGACTAGTTCAACCAGCATCAGTGTTCCTGATCATCACTACAGCAGCCCCAGTGTCATCAGACCAGTGTAGCCAGCAAAAGTGTTCCTAATTTCTGCCACACCAGTCACAGTGTCAAATTATCAGTGTAAGCCAGTAACAGTGCTCCTGATCACTGCCACACCAGAGCCAGTTCAACCAGCAACAGTGTCCCTGATCACTGCCATACCAAAGCCAGTTCAACCAGCAACAGTGTCCCTGTTTACCGCCACACCAGAGCCAGTTCAACCAGCAACAGTGTCCCTGATCACCGCCATACCAGATCCAGTTCAACCAGCAACAGTGTCCCTGATCACTGCCACACTAGAGCCAGTTTAACCAGCAACAGTGTCCCTGATCATTGCCACACCAGAGCCAGTTCAACCAGCAACAGTGCTCCTGATCACCGCCACATCAGTCCCAGTGTCACTAGACAAATGTAAGCCAGCAACAGCATTCCTGATCACCAACACACCAGTCCCAGTGTCACCAGACCAGGGAAACTCAATGACGGTTCCTGGCTGCAGCCACGTCAGTGTCAACAGACCAGTGTAAGTCAGCAACAGTGTTCTTGATCACTAGTCACACCAGTCCCAGTGTCACCAGAGCCAGTGCAGCTAGCATCATTGTCCTTACTTGCCACTGTATCAGTACAGTGTCACCAGAGCCACACAGGAAAATCGGCAGTGTTAAATTTAACTCTGTGGGATTATATAAACACTTTCTTGGTGTTTATATAATCCACACTGTCAGAGTTAACACTCATAAAAGTTGTTCAACTCTGTATTTTCACCGGATAAAGAGGATTGTTTACACTAATAGTGTTAATTCCCTGTAGGTCAACACCATAATATTAAACCCCGTACACGCGGTCGGATTTTCCGATGGAAAATGTCCGATCGGAGCGTGTTGTCGGAAATTCCGACCGTGTGTGGGCTCCATCGGACATTTTCCATCGGATTTTCCGACACACAAAGTTGGAGAGCAGGAGATAAAATTTTCCGACAACAAAATCCGTTATCGGAAATTCCGATCGTGTGTACACAAATCCGACGGACAAAGTGCCACACATGCTCAGAATCAATAAAGAGATGAAAGCTATTGGCCACTGCCCCGTTTATAGTCCCGACGTACGTGTTTTACGTCACCGCGTTCAGAACGATCGGATTTTCCGACAACTTTGTGTGACCGTGTGTATGCAAGACAAGTTTGAGCCAACATCCGTCGGAAAAAATCCTAGGATTTTGTTGTCGGAATGTCCGAACAAAGTCCGACCGTGTGTACGCCCTATGACACTTTACTCTAAACAACTTAACACTAGGATTTTAACACTGGCGATTTTCCTGTGCAGAAACAGTGTTCATGATCACTAAAACACCAGTGCAGTGTTGCCTCTGCCTGCTGGCTCTAATGACCCTGTTGACTAATCACGTTTCTGCCTGTTGCCTGGACTGATCCTTTGTCAATTTATTGACCATGTCTATGCCTGCCACCTGAACTGATCCATCTGTACATCCCACTGACTATGTTCTTGCAGGGCACCAGTCCCAGCCATCGACTGTGGACAACTGCATTCCTGGAACTGCAGGAACTATTTTGTTCACCCTTTATACAGCCTCCTATACTTCTTGGCCAGTGATCATAGGAATCCTGGGGCCAGCCACATAAAGTATGCTAGGCTTTCTTGGCTTATCGGAATAGGGACTGATATAGGTGACGCTGCACTAAGCTATATTCCCTGACCACTCATACAGAGGTGAACAATACAGCACCCTGTTTTTGATACAATGTTGTGTGACAAGTTGGGGGTTTTGTAGCTTATTGGTAGTGCAAAACAGTGAGTTGACTCCATGCCAGAAGTGTCTTTTCAGGGCTTTTTCTGCCCACTTTTATTAAAACTTTTATTAAAACATAAGAAAAGTTTACAAATGAATATCTTCCCACACAGGGGGTTCTCTCCATGAATACAACAAATGACCAATATTAAGCCTTGTGCCTCTGTTTGCAGCTCTACGGCGCAGGCCTCATGCCTAGATCCTGCACAAAATACTATACCTTTGTCAGCTTGACTTTTATTCTGTATCTACTGGCTAATCCATCTCTCACAGGCTCGTGCTTCTGTCTGTCCTGTCCTGGACAGCACGGTGCAGACTTTCTGCTCCCGAAACACACTGACCCCCTTGGAAGGTGGGGCTCTGACCTCTAATCCTGATATTACTAAGAAGCCAGAAGTCCAAATATAGAGAAAGTCTCACATGGTATCTCCATACTCAGGAGGAATATTAGAATGTGTTTCTGGGTGTAATTGTAAGTATGCCCATGCTGTGTGAGGGAAATATCTTATTAAACTGACAACTTTGTATAAAAATATAATTTTTCACTTTCTTTATGCACTTGTGGCAAACAATTACTACTAAAACTGGTGCACACATCAGCTTCTAACTTCAGCATGTTCAATTAAGCTCTGGCAAAAAAACCTGGACGCTAATTGGTTACTATGCAGAGCTGCACTAGATTCTGTGTGCACCAGTTTTAGTAAATATCCCCCACTATGTCTTTTATACAAATCCTTGAGGTGCTTGCTTTACAAAGTGTAATCATTTTGTGGATGTTTCTACTGTCCTGGTGATCCAGTGCTTTCAAAACGTGATAGGTAGTCAGGAATAGGGTGCCCACGTGTCGCAATTAGCAGGTCTGTCCCGGGTCCCGGGCACCTTCATTCCGGGACAATACAGTGTCCCGGAATGAAATTGACAGAGCGAGCAAACCCTGCCATAGACTCTGGCCACTGGTTGCTTAGCAACCAGTGACCTCACAGCCGCGACTCTGCCCAGCATACAAAGTGGAGAAGTTAACTTTCTCCTCCTCCGCACCTAACACTCTCCAGTCTCCACCATGCCGGACAGAACACCTGCACTGCAGTCTGGGTTAGGATCTCCTTGGCTCTTCCCCTGGCTGTATCCCTGCCTCATACCGCAGAACGGGCCGAAGCCGCCTCCCCCTCCTCGGCTGTTTACATGTACACAGGAGCCGGAGGAGGGACACTAATCTGAGGCCTGTTGTTAAGCTTATATTATTATATGTATATAGATGGACTGAGGAGGGGGACAGGGACAGTGATCAGGAAAAAGATAAAAAGCGCATCCCCCAGCACATTTCCGACCTTCACCTCTCTATTAGAACAAGTGGAAGGGGAGGGGGTCAGTACTGTGGGGGGGTCTGTACTTAGTGGGGGGGTCTGTACTGAGGGAGGGGGGTCCATACTGAGGGAGGGGGTCTATACTTAGTGGAGAGGGGTCCATACTGAGGGAGGGGGTCTATACATAGTGGAGAGGGGGGTACGTACTGAGGGAGGGGGGTCTATACTTAACGTAATAATAGAAATACTGTACATTTCAAGCATGGTGTTGGAATGATATAAGTGCTAAAACCAGCCATTCACCCCTCCTTGGCAAAATTGTCCCTGAATGGCGTTCTGGAAATGTGGTCACCCTAGTCAAGAAATTAGATGAGTAATTTGAGCCCCTTGCAAGCCTGAATGTGTTTCTTGGATTTTGGGCCCCTCTGTGCAGCTAGGCTTCAAAAAAGTAATCCATTAGGATGATTTGCACAACTGCTCCTAAAAATCTTCATTGTTATGGAAAAACCACAGTGTACAAACGCAAATAAAATCGGTTAATGCATTTCAGCCTACAAGGCCTTAGTCATAACTTGGCCAAATAACTCTTTACACCCCATACTCACACTTTAAGGGACCATGTCCCCTACCTCTTCAGCTGGCAGGTAGGCCTCTTCCTACCTGCCCCCACACATGGTTTCCGAGCATTTTGAACAAGTGATGCTGAGCTTGTATCGCATACCTTGTAGCAGAGCCTGACGTGTAGAGGGAGACCTCTCGTATAGCCCCGGCACAAGGGCCACTGGTGTTGCAACAGTAGCCACGAGAGCGCGGTGAGGTAAGAGTGCCTGCAAGATCTTCCGTTGGTTGCAGAAGTGTGTGGCAAGTGCGTCACCTGAGCTGGGCTAGATGGCTGAAGCAGCAGATGGAAACAGGAACAGCAGATGCAGGCACACAGCAGATGTAGGACCAGCGTCACCAGGCACTATGCATAGCAGGACAGACAGTCCAGGTTAGCAACGGAGGATCAGGTATAAGCATAAACAGCAGGCAGAAAATGGTCAAGATGCAGGCAGAGGTTGGCAACAGGATATCAGGCAGATGAAAGATATGACAAAGTCTTTAAGTCAAGCCGAGGGTAGGTGGAGAGCAAGCGTGGTCAGGATTAGGGATGAGCTTGATGTTCGGGTCGTACATAAGTTCGACTCAAACACAAGTTTTTCAGAACAGCGAACATTATGGGGCGTTCGCAGGAAATTCGAGCACCGCGGAACGCCCCATAATGCACTGCGGGATCGCAGTGCATTGCTGTATGATGATTGGCCAAAGCATGCACCTGACTTGCGTGCTTTGGTCAATCACAGCACTCTCTGCTGAGAGAGCCATAATTAGCCAAGGGCAGGGTGCCTTTGGCCAATCATGGTTCAGGGGGACTAAGTCCATGCCCCACACTGTATATGGCTGCTTACACGGCGGCTGTGTGTTGTTGACGTGGACAGAGAGATAACTTGAGTTAGATTAAGCAGGCAGGTTATGCAGTTAGTGGCAGTGTATTTGATATATATATATATATATATATATATATATATATATATATATATATATATATATATATATATATATATATATATATATACATCCAGTGTAGCCTATATCTACAGTGCATTTGGTGGTGTACTGTTTCTAATACACTACAGGCGGTGTACACAGTATCTAATACAGTGAGTACAGTTTCTACTACACTTCTGCTGGTGTACACAGTATCTAATACAGTGTGTACAGTTTCTACTACACTTCTGGTGGTGTACAGAGTATACAATACAGTGCAACCATAGTACAGTTTTTAATACAGAGCAGGCGGTGTACACAGTATCTAATACAGTGTGCACAGTTTCTACTACACTTCTGTGGGTATCCACAGTATACAATACAGTGCAGCCATTGTACAGTTTCTAATACAGTGCAGGCGGTGTACACAGTACCTAATACACAATATCTAATACAGTGTGTACAGTTTCTACTACTTTTCTGGTGGTGTACACAGTATCTAATACAGTATGTACAGTTTCTAATACACTTCAGGCAGTGTAAACAATATCTAATACAGTGTGCACAGTTTCTACTACTTTTCTGGTGGTGTACACAGTATCTAATACAGTGTGTACGGTTTCCACTACTTTTCTGGTGGTGTACAAAATATCTAATACAGTGTGTACAGTTTCTAATACACTTCAGGCGGTGTACACAGTATCTAATACAGTGTGTACAGTTTCTAATACACTTCAGGCGGTGTACACAGTATCTAATACAGTGTGTACAGTTTCTACTACACTTCTTGTGGTGTACACAGTATACAATACAGTGCAGCCATTGTACAGTTTCTAATACAGTGCAGGTGGTGTACACAGTGTGGCAGACCTAGCCGGGAGAAAGACTTTTGGAGGGGACTGTATGCTAGCCTCTTGCCGATCGATTGTGGGCCCTTGCATTTGGGGGAACGGTGCTCTTTGTGAGCTGTATGCCTGGGGACCCTTGAGGTGGTATTACTGTGGATTCGGGTCCTGGTCCCCCAGGACACACAGACTCTGGGGACCCTGGATTTGCCATATTGGAATAGTGATTGATTCATACCGTTGGGACTCCTACTGTTAAATGCTAATGTCATCAATTCCAGCTACCTGTCTGTTGTCTGCTAAAATGTGTATTGTAAATAAGTCTCTAGTATGGGGTCTAAGAGTCATTAGATCCCCATTGTTGTTTGTGTTTAATTAACTCTGCTATTGTGATAATGTTGATTGGATTTTCTAAACTACAAGATGGCCAGTCTGGCCTAAAGGTCATGTCTGAGTCATCTAGGCTGTCTAAAGGGATTAGTTAATTAGCTCATGTTAATTAGGTTAATTAGGTTACAGCTGTATTGTTAGAGTAATATGAGCAGGAGGTCTGCACGTCCTCTTTTATTGTATAAATAAGACTGTATTCCTGTCAATAAATATAGATTCCTGGTTGAACTTACATACATCCTGCCTGGTGTTTGTTCTGAGCTATCACAACTGGGTTAGAACGGCACAGAGCTGTAATTCTAATCCCGGAGCATTGGATGACCGAACAATCAGATGTTGCGATCTGCAATCTGATTCTATAGCTGCAGAGGAGTGTTGGGAGAGTGGAACCGAGCGAGCAAAGGGGCTCGTTACACACAGTATCTAATACAGTGTGTACAGTTTCTACTACTTTTCTGGTGGTGTACACAGTATCTAATACAGTGTGTACAGTTTCTACAACTTTTCTGGTGGTGTACACAGTATCTAATACAGTGTGTACAGTTTCTACTACACTTCTGGTGGTGTACAGGTGTACACAGTATACAATAAAGTGCAGCCGTTGTACAGTTTCTAATACAGTGCAGGCAGTATACACAGTATCTAATACAGTGTGTACAGTTTCTAATACACTTCAGGTGGTGTATTAATATATATATATATATATATATATATATATATATATATATATATATACATATACTCTGCATTCAGTGTAGCCTATATATACAGTGCATTCGGTGGTATATAGTTTCTAATACACTTCAGGCGGTGTACACGGTATATAATACAGTGTAGTGTGGTGTTGCAAAACAAAAAATACATCATGTCCGGAAGGCCACTAAGGAAAGGCAGGTGCTCACAGGCCACTAAAAGAGGGCAAGCAGCCTCTGTGCCTACAGTCAACAGTGGTGGTCGTGGACATGGTGCATCCTCTGCAGGTGGTGCACGCTTGTCCTTTTTTTCTGCTGCTGGCTGTGTTATTGAGCCAGGATGAGGAGGATGAGCCGTCCTCATCCTCCTCATCCTCTGTCTCTCAGGCTCAGAGTAGTTTGCCTTCTAACGCAGCTGCCAGAAGGTCCCCAGAATTATTGGACCACAGTGTCGTTGGTACATGCTGCTGGAGGATGCGCATCGATTTGAAGGCTCCGATGTTGGTTCCCAGGTTGAGGAAGGGAATAACATGAGCCTAGAGAGAGGGGGTGCCCAAGAAGGACAAGAAACTGGCAGTCATGTTCCCCCAGCTGCAGCATACTGCCAAGTTTGCTCCAGTGAAGAGGAGGGAGGGGATGATGAGGTCACTGACTGTATATGGGTGCCTGAGAGAAGCGAGGAGGAGGAGAAGGAGGGGGCACAACTCTAACAAGGCAGGATGTCCTCTAGGGGGCAGCTTAAGGGCAGCCACCCTATTGCATCACACCGCAGTGCTCCGCAGGTGCAGGGGGCTGCTGACTCCCCGCTGACTTTTAAAAGTTCCTTGGTATGGGCCTTTTTCGACATGTTTGCAGCAGATTGCACCATTGCTGTTTGCAACCTATGTCTGAAACAGATCAAGCGTGGCCAGAACAGCAGCCGCTTGGGCACCACATGCTTGACCAGACATATGATGACCTGCCATGCAGTCTATTAGCAACAGCACTTAAAAGACACACATCAAAGAAAAAGGCGAACTTCTCCTTGCTCTCATCTGGGATCTCCAACCCTGCCATTCCTCCAGTCCTCTCAAAAACCTGCACTGAGAGGAATGAAGGTATAGCAATAGGTGTCCCAAGTACTCGCAGCCAATCTGCTAGCAGTACACCACCAATTGATTTTAGCAGGCGAATTTCCCTACCCCAGTTGCTGAACCGTAAAAAGAAATTCAGTCCAAGCCATCCACATGCTCAGCATCTAAATGCTAGCTTGGCCAAATTGCTGGCACTGCAACTGCTGCCTTTTCAGCTGGTAGACTCTGTCCCCTTTTGTGGAATGTGCTGTACCTCAGTGGCAGGTTCCAAAATGCCATTTCTTTTCACGAAAGGCCACTCCGGGTCTCTACCGGCATGTGGAAGGCAATGTTTTGGCCTGGGACAGGGCGGTCAGCAGTAAGGTTCATATTACCGCTGACTCATGGTCCAGCAGGCATGGGCAGGGATGTTACCTTTCCTTCACGGCGCACTGGATAACTCTGGCAGCTGGGAAGGATGCAGGACAGGGTTCAGTGTTGGAGCTCACTCCGCCACCACGCCTCCAAACTGCTAGTGGTGATTCTGCCACAGCTTTCTCCTCCACCTCCTCCTCTTCTTCTTCCTCTGCGGCCTCTTCTTTTTTCCTCTGAACCAGTGGTGCTCTGTAAGCGTTCAAGGGGCTATGCAAGCAGTCAGGCTAAAAGATGCCATGCGGTGCTTGTGTTGTTCTGCCTAGGGGACAGGAGCAACACTGGGGCAGAGATTCTGTCAACTCTGTCTGTGGTCATTTCCGCTGGTCATGCAATGCCAGTGCTCGGCTGGCTGACATGCAAAGGGGATGCAACCTGCCCACCAACTGCCTCATTTGTGACATGCCCAACGTTGGCAATGCTGCAGTGGCTGCACACACAGCAGAGGGCCATCAATGAGTACCTGTGTGAGTATGGCACCAGGACAGGGTCAGGGGAGCTTGGCTCCTTTTTGCCACGCCAGTGGCTACTGATCAAGGATGCATGCACTGTCCTGTCCCCATTTGTGGAGGCCACAAGGATAGTGAGCAGCGACAATGCATGCATCAGTGACACTGTCCCTCTACTCTTTCTGCTGGAGCACACGCTTCGTGGAATCATGGACAGGGCACTTGAGGCAGAACAGTGGGAAGAATAGGAGGACTTCCTTTCCTCTCAAGGCCCCCTTTATCCAGATAGCATTCCTGTGGACCCGCCAAACACACAGCCACTGTTACGTCATATTTTCTGCATAAAAGAGAGAGCAGGAAGAAGAGGACTCGCAGATACTGGATCCACCCCGTAATTGCCGATCGAGAAGAGAGAGTACAATTTTGGGTCATGTACAGTGACTTACGTGATCACGAGGAAACATTTTTGGACTACACTAGGATGTCCATAAAAAGGTTAATCAAACTTCTTTCGAATCATGATGTTTGACATTGTTCCTTTCTTATCATGTCCACTAAACCCCACATTTGTTATTTTTGCTCACAGCTTTGATGAGTTACTGGGTTTACTCAGTAGTCGGTTGCAATGAATGGACACATATTTCCGTAACAGTATACCCCCTGTGGAAAGACAAATCGTCACACTGAGGTAATTATTTCTTTTTTTTGTAATTTTTTTGAAGACATGAAGAACCCAATATTCAAATTTTTTTTTTTTTTTAATATTTTATTGAGTTTTCACAGATATACATAACTCATTACAATGGTAATTGTTACAAGAGAATGTAGTCCATAGTCAACATATATCTCAAAAAAATGAACAGAACGGTATCGTTAAGGGATTATTGTTGAACAGAAATTAAGAATCCTGGAATTGTAATACAACACATACTATGAAAAATCCTTTAGTTATTAACGGGAATTGTCGTGTAGGCCGAGCAGATTATGATAACATTGATATTGTGACTAACCAAATGAGGTTGTACGTCACATTCCAAGTAGGAAAGTAATAAGGGGTAGGTGTAATGTAAATTGTTGTTGCCGACCATAGTAGATCTACCCTCTCCCCTGGGCACCCCTAATGAGTACTATCTGTGCCCAGTGAGGGTGTATATATTAGTGCACTTGTAGGGCATGTCGGTTCTGGATGTGGAATATGGTGGGATTCCTCTCTTGCCAGGAACTGTCGATGGTTATAAGTGATTAGACTATATAGTTTGACAGGGAGTTATGAATGGGAGAAAGGGGAATGAGAGGAAGACGGAGGGTTAGGATGGGGCATATATTTATACAGTCATATGTTAATGCATTAGCGGGCTTGTGTTGCCGTCCGAATCAGAGATTGAAAGATTGGCCTGTGCGTGCGTCATTTGCGATTCTTTAAAATGAGCCCAACAGGCCCAAGTTTCTCTATATTTAGATGGCGTGTCAGAAGTTTGATGTATGAGATTTTCTATCTCAGCCAGTCTGTCCACTCTCCGAATCCATTCTGGGATGGAGGGAGGGGACGTGCTTCTCCAATGAACGGGGATGCACAAGTTTGCCACATTAATGAGATGTAGAACTAGCGACTTCTTGTATGCACGTTGAGGAATGGAGGTATGGTGAAGTAGGAATTGTGCCGGGGTATAATCCGGGGTATATGTCGTTATTTGAGTGATTAAGCGGTGGATGTCAGCCCAATAGGTTTGAATGAGAGGACATTCCCACCAAATGTGGAGGAGTGTGCCTCTAGCTGCGTTACATCTCCAACATTTAGGAGATATGTTTGGTAGAAATTTGTTAATTTTGTCGGGAGTCCTATACCATTTTGTGTACATTTTGAACCTACATTCCTTTGTTGCTACATTGATTGAACCTTTATGGATGTGATTGTGCACATTTCTCCACTCATCCGGGGTGAAGACTAGGTTCAGGTCAGTTTCCCATTGTTTTATTAATTTATCCTCTTTGATGTCATATGATGTGAAAAAGAATGTATAAATGGTCGAGATGAGGTGTCTTTGAGGTTCATGACTGGTGCATAAGAGTTCGAAAGGTGAGAGTTCCCTGTGTAGATTTACGTTGGGTTGGAGGCTATGAAGAAAGTGATGGATCTGCAGGTATTTGTAGAAAGGAATATGATATTCTGGGAATTTGTTGTTCAAAGTCTGGTGTGTCAAGAGGGTTCCTTGATGGAACATGTGTTGTGCTGTGAGACAGGGTCTATGTGGGTCATTCGTTGGGTGGAGTAAAGACACACCCAGTGTAAAGTCCGGGTTATCTTCTATAGGGGTCATTGGTCCTGGTGTGGGTTGAAGCTGAAGTAGTTTGCACGCCACTTTAAAGTTTAAGAGGGTGGAGTTAATTAGGGGATTTAATGTGGCTGTTTTTGGAATTTGTTTTGGGTTAATCCAAGGGAGAAGTTTCAACAGGATCTTCGTAAAAGCATTTTCAATATGCACCCACTCTTTGTCCTTGCTGTGTATGTGCCAGTCCACAATTCTGACTAGATGGCAGACCCCGTAATAGGTTTGTATGTCTGGTACCTGTAATCCTCCCTGTAGTTTGGGAGTCGTCAGTCTGTGCCAGTTCAATCTGGGCTGTTTGAATAGCCAGATGAATTTCCTACAGATCCTTTTGTATGTAGCAAAGAAAGAGTGTGGGAGCAGTATAGGGATGGTTTGGAGGAGGTATAGTAACCTAGGTAGTATGTTCATTTTTAAGATAGCTATCCTTCCAAACCAAGAAAACGGTACAGCTTGCCACTTTTGTAGGTCAGTCTGGATGGTTTGTAAGATAGGTAAAAAGTTTAGCCTGAATAGTTCTGTCAGTTTGGCGGGGATTTTGATGCCTAGGTACGTTATGGCCTGTGATTCCCAACCAAATGGAAATTTATATTTGCATTGTGTGACTGTCTCATTTGTCAGCGATATGTTGAGTGCTTTGGATTTAGAAAAGTTTATTTGTAAGTTTGAAAGGGATTTGAGGAGTGCGAAGTCTCTGAGAAGGTTCGGGATGGTAGTGGTCGGTTCTGTGAGGAAGAGTAGGACGTCATCCGCGTATGCCGCTACTTTGTACTGTTTTTGGTTCATTTCAACGCCTTTGATATCTGAGTTATCTCTAATTCTGCGAAGCATGGGTTCCATAGTCAGTATAAAAATCAGGGGGGATAAGGGGCATCCCTGTCTAGTACCGTTGGACACGGAGAAGGCGTCCGACAAGCCACCATTCACTCTAACTTTGGCTGTGGGAGATGAATAAAGAGTCAAAATCATTTTGATTAGTCATTAGTCATTGCAGAAGGCCTAATGAGTGTAGGGTTGCTTCCATAAAGTCCCAAGCCACCCTGTCGAACGCCTTCTCCGCATCCAAGGATAGGAAGAAGCCCTGAGTAGCAGTGGAGGTTAACCAATGGTGTACGTTTAAAGCTTTAGATGTGTTGTCTTTAGCTTCTCTACCGGGGACAAAACCTACTTGGTCTGTGGCAATTAAATTGGGAATCAAGGGTAGAAGACGGTTGGCTATGGCTTTGGCATATAATTTGACGTCTACATTTAGTAGGGAAATGGGGCGGTAGTTAGAGACCATCTTGTTATCTTTTCCTGGTTTGGGGATGAGTGTAATATGGGCCTCTAATATGTCTTTGGAAGCTGTACTGGTAGGTGTGAGGTTGTTAAGGGCTTTGACTAGGTGGGGTGTTAGTAGTTCAGGGAAGGCTTTGTAGTAACCGACCGTCAGTCCATCTGGACCGGGGCTTTTGCCCGGTTTCATATGTTTTAATGCCAGTGTTATCTCTTCCGTCGTCAAGGGGGTATCTAGAGATGCAGCCTGTTCAGCCTTGAGGGGTGAGGGTGAGTATTGGGATAGGAAAATTGGAATTGCTGTATTCCTGTCTTCTAAGGTGGGAGATGTCTGATGGGTGCGAAGATTGTATAGGTCTGCGAAGTAGCGCACAAATTGTTTCGCTATGTCCTCGGACGCGACTATTGTTTTACCCGGAGGGTCTACGATTGAGTGTATAGTGTGGGCAGCTTTTTTAGCCTGTACGCTCTAGCTAGCATCTTCCTTGACTTGTTACCAAACTCATAAAAGCATTTTTGTGTAAGCATTTAAGTTTAACGTTTTTGTGTAATTCATCTAAGAGTTCGGTTCTCAATTGCGTCAGTTCAGTCAGTGCTTCTAAGGCTAGAGATGCTTTGTGTTTCCGTTCCAATTGGGAAATGCGGTTAGTCAGTTCTTCCAGTCTCGCTTTTCTTTATTCAAATATTTTTATATGCATAATATAAACATCATTACAGCGTGTCCTGTGCCCACCATTGCAGCGTGACCTGTGCCCACCATTGCAGCCTCACCTGTGCCCACCATTGCAGCGTGACCTGTGCCCACCGTTGCAGCCTCACTTGTGCCCACCATTGCAGCCTCACCTGTGCCCACCATTGCAGCCTCACCTGTGCCCATCATTGCAGCCTCACGTGTGCCCACCATTGTAACCTCACCTGTGCCCACCATTGCAGCGTGACCTATGCCCACCATTGCAGCATGACCTGTGCCCACCATTGCAGCCTCACCTGTGCCCACCATTGCAGCGTGACCTGTGCCCACCATTGCAGCCTCACCTGTGCCCACCATTACAGCGTGACCTGTGCCCACCATTGCAGCATGACCTGTGCCCACAATTGCAGCGTGACCTGTGCGTAACACCCCTGTGGAACAACAAATCATCACACTGAGGTAATTTTTTCTTTTTTGTAAATTTTTGAAGACTGATACATAAGGAACCAAATATTCAAATGTTTTTATATGCATAAAATAAACACCAAACACAAGTTTTTAAAGTAATACAAAACTTTACTTTTTTCAAATATTAAATATTCTTGAAATCTAATTTTTTTTTCTTCACATATACATCTAGATAAGATAACATATAGATAACAAATAAGACAAAACAACAAGCTCCAACAAGCTCAAAAAAAAAAAAAAAAAGAAATAGAGCTAACGTAGCTCCTAAAAAAAAAAACTTTAGAGGTGATGGAAGGTTTGGGAGGAGTTGACTGCCTCATAAGTGACATCACCACATTCATGGCATGGCCATAATGTGATCAGGTGAAGGTAGAGGGATTCTGATGAACATTCTGCCAATCAGAAGATGGTGGTGTTGGCAGAGGAAGGTTGGTAGCAGAATGTGGTGATGGCAACTGAGGAAGGGGTAAAGAATGTGGTGTTGGCAGAGGGGGCGGGGGGAGACTTGGCTATGTATTGGTTGGTACCTGCCAACATGTCTGCTTGGATTTCTGATGGTACCTTCTCCATCAGACCTTCCAGACACCTTGCAGAAACCTGCACACGAGACCTGTTGGTGTTCATCCTTTCCGATATACTGGCCATAATGTCCAACATGCGGTTAAAATCCAGTTCAGGAGCCGTCCTTCTTGTTGCATGTATGTTAGCTCTTACAGGTACATGAGGACAAATGGATGGTGTGGACTCCTCGTCTCCCACAGGTGTCACAGAGGTAGAACGTGCTGGAGTCGACATTTGGCTCTCCGTAAGCTCTTGGCCTGATTGCTGACTGACTGAACCTTGGCCTGCTTGCTGACTGACTGATGCTTGGCCTGCTTGTTGACTGCTTGCATCTTTGTCCAAAACATTATTTTGAGTACTATCCTCCCAGCAGCTTTCCATACTGAAAATAGAAATGTATTATTATAACTTTCTCTTTTCATTTTGTTTAATGACATACCTACAAATGATAGCTTACCTCCCCAAAGCCAGAAATGGCCGAAGGAACTCCAATTCTTTGGGATGCACATAATCTCCAGGAGCACATGCAGCAGCTCCACTCCTAAAATCTCTTTACACTTGTAGATGTCGAGTGTAGGCATCCCGTATACTCTTCCACTTGCCTTTCAGAAGTTTAACTGTTAAAAAATAAATTAAAATATATATATTTATTTCTTTGTATGTACCCAGCAACCAGACAATCATTAGCAAGTCTACACTATGCCTTTCGGGTTGGAAAATCTACAGCCAGTTACATAGTCCGTCACACCTGCTCTGTTATTTGGGATGTGTTGAAGGAAATTGTGTTTCTGAAACCTACAACAGATGAATGGTCACAGATCTCTGAAGTTTTCTGGCAACGCTGCAACTTCCCCAATTGAGTTGGAGCGATTGATGGAAAACATGTTAGGATCATAAAGCCCATGGGCAGCAGAAGACAGTATTTTAACTACAAGAAATACTTTTCGTTTGTTTTAATGGCAGTGGCTGATGCTAATTATTGCTTCCGTTATATAGATATTGGGTTGTATGGCAGCAGCACTGACTAGTATTTTTGGGCATTCTTCTTTTGGACACGTACTGCGTACCAATAGTCTGGACCTTCCTGGAAAACAGTCCACTCCCGGGCACAAATGGCCCTCCCCTACCCGGTGTTTTTGTGGGGGATGAGGCCTTTGCTCTGGGTGAGCATCTTCTACGGCCTTAATCGGGGCACAATCTAACTGTACAGAAGAGTCTGTTCAATTATCGGCTAACAAGAGCACGTAGAGTTGTCGAATGTGCATTTGGCATTTTAGCAAACAAATGGCGGGTCTTGCACACTCCCATCGTCTTGAACATGCAAAATGTGGTCTGTGCTGTTAAAGCTGCATGTGCCTTGCATAATTTTGTAAGGCAGCGGGATGAATTTGAGTTTGAGGACTTCAGAACATGGAAAGAGCTCATTGGACTGGTGTTCGTGGAAGCAGACAAGGTACACATGTCAGGGATCAATTTGTGTCCTACTTTATGTCTACAGCAGGACAGGTCCCATGGCAGCTTGAGGCAATTAAATAATTTGAAATCTTTATTAAAGAGTAAAGTTACCCTTTATCTGTTTGTTAATATAACTATATACTAAGCTGTACTGAATAATAAAAAAATGCTTTATTGATAAGAAGTCTCATGTTTTTTTAAAATATATTTGTATCTTTGTGTACAGCATCCATACAATATCCACTAGGGGTCAGAGTGTGCCCTCATGTATTTGTGACATGCTGACACCTATCTACTTGTGTGTCCCCATGTAGCCTTGTTATTCCTCCTGCTGGAAGCTGCAGCGGTATCAAGTACCTGCTGAAGACTGGAAAGTTGTGGAAGCCTCTCTTGCACCTTCTGCTCAACATTCAGTGGAGACAGAGAGTGTGAGTACAAGAAGTGGCACATGTGCCGGAGTAGCTGGCAACATTAATAAAGTAATTGTAAGGAATTTTTGAAATAGCAAACATTTTATACTTACCTCCTCTGTGCAGTTGGTTTTGCATAGAGCAGCCCATATCCTCCTCTTCTCGGGTCCCTTTTCTGTGCTTATGGTCCCTCCCTCCTATGGAGTGCCCCACAGCCAGCAGCTTGCTATAGGGGCATCATAATGAGCACCATAATGAGCACATGAGCAATGCCTTGGAATATGAACATAAATTCACCTGTTTTTCTGAGCAAATTACTGTGTTCAAAAATAACAGATTCCTAGCACCGGTAAACAATACGAGGTTATACTTATACTCCTATGCATTATTTAGTTGCTTATACTTATATACTTACGAACAAGGAGGCAATAGATGTACCATTCCAATTCATCATGGCCACATTCCTACACACATGCAAGTTGTGTGTATACATATGTGGCCATAGTGAAGTGCAATTGCACATCTATTGTCTGTTTTCTCATATGTATGATCATGTAAGCAATGCATAGGAATGTGAGCATAAGCTTGTACTGTTTTTCTGGTGCTAAGAATCTGTTATTTATGTTTAGATAATGTACTAAATAACAATCATCCTATTATCTCCCTATGGTCGGTTAGGTATTTAGTTCAGTTTGCAGGGGTTTATCTTACCTTCATAATCCTTCACATGGGCATTTCTTATGTCTGCCCAGTTTGTGAACACTTGGCTGGCAATCTGGTTCCATGCCCTCCTCTTGCTCGCTTGAAGCTTTTAGCACGGATCTCTGGAATCGTAGAGGCAGGTGTGCTGCTTTACCATTTGGATAAAGCTCTCCGGATCTAAAATAGATACTGCCTCATCCATCACTTCCTCATCCATGTTGCTTTCCTCTATGTCTGCTAACCAAAAATGGAGATCTGTGCATTTCCTGTGTATTTTTATGTAATTTCCTTTATAGAAATCCATTTGACTTGAGCAGATAAAATCAACAAAACGTGTGTAGAAATGCTCAAAAAAGCGCTAAGACGCACTAAGACGTACTAAGACGCTCGAATGGAGCATTTCCATTCAGTTCTATGGGAATACAAACGGTCCAAAAACGCCTAAATCTGCCCGATTCGAGTGACAAAAAAGGGTCCAGAACTTGTTTTAGCTTCAGGCATTGGGCTTCAGGTGACTTGTGGTGGAGATGTGAACCATCTCCATGGAGAATAGCAGATTTTTTCCCCTCAAGCGTTTTGTAGCTTCAGGTTTCAAGCTACAAAATGCTCAGGTGTGAATGGGGCCTAACTGTGAAAGCTTACAGTGTTCTGGCGCCACCAATACCAAAGGCCCAATTTTTCTGCCCCTGTTTAACAGGGGCATGTAATTACTATTTTTGAAATAATATTTCACAGCAGGGCCTATTCCTGCCCCCAACAAGAGTAACTGTGAGGGGTTACAGTGTTCTGGTACCACAAACACCTAAGGCCCAGTTTTTCTGCAGAGTATATAAGGCAGGTCGTATAGTACATATACTGATGTTCAGAGTATATAGTGCCTGGGGGCCTGGGGGACCCTCACGCCATTTTAAAAAAAAAAATGGTGCTTGGTTCCCCTTAATATCCATACCAGATCTGAAGGGCATGTTATGGATCTTGGGGGGGGACATCCAAGCCATATTTTTTTGTATTTTTGGTATTTTTATCTATATTGCCAGGATCCGACAATACATTACAACCGCAAGCAGTTTTAAATTACATGTTTTCCTTTAGAAATGTAATTTTGCTGCGGTACTGTTATAAACATGGAAAAGATGTGCTACTTTACATGCATACTAAGGAGACCCCCAGGCACGATATATAAAGGAATATTTCATTTTTATTGTTTCACTTTAAGCATTATTAAACTCACTGCTCCCGAAAAAACTGCAGTTTTTAAAACTTTTTTGCATTGATACATGTCCCCTGGTGCAGGGCCCGGTGTCCCCATACACTTTTTATGGCAATAACTTGCATATAAGCCTTTAAAATGAGCACTTTTGATTTTTCACATTCGTGTCCCATAGACTTTAATGGTTTGCACAAATTTTTTGCCTGTTCGCATTTTCTGCTGCGAACTGAACCGGGGGGGTATTCGGCTCATCCATAATCAGGATAAACCGGGTCAAACACAGGAATCAAGCACAGATCACAGGAACAGGTATCTGGGGTAAAGCTGCAGATCAGGCAGCAATGCACTAGTACAGCTGCTATCCTTATATAGGCCATTTGGTGCCAGCATTAATAGGTAACAGGCGCAAGTACATGTGCATACGTTCGCCTGTGTGTGCTAATATTTGTGCTAATATTTGCACTCATGCGCATAGGCGTTAGCCTATGCTCGGTAAGACGGGCACCTTCAGGAGCACGTCTGCTCATGCGTATCTGCCTCTACATAGGAGCTTTGGCTGCACTATGGCCAGCAAGTCCCTGACATCAGGTCCCTAAACAAATCTTGTACTAAAGCAGGCTCCAATATGAAGACAGAGCTACTAAACAAGGAAGCTGAAAAACCTCAGTCTCCTCACTCCCAGGGTTTCCATCACTCCTGCAATGCCATCCGATCTCACTGCTGGCTGCCTCTACTCCTTTAGCCCCCTTATGCATTGCCATAAAGGTTCACTGAGATGTTTCGGTAATGTACATTTGTCTCATACAACTGCAAGGGTTATTTTGTTCATAGTATCTGATTCTTCTAATACAGAGGGTTAACATGGCCTCACTCCCATTATTCAGTTTTATTTTACATACACCAATCTTGCATTTATTCTTCAACCCTCTTAACCTCCTGATAAGTAAGTGACACAGACAACTCCTTCAGTGACTTAAGCCTTTTCTTTACTTAATACCCAAAAACTTGACAAATTTCAGTTTGCTTTAGACAAGTACATAATTCTTCCATACACATCTTAGTACAGAGGCAAATAGATACAATATTGGATGTGCTAATACCTGTGCTGTTAGATTGATACACTGTCCCTAGAGGTACAAGTATTGGTGCATAGGAGACTGGCTGTGCCCATGCCTGAATTGGTAATTGTACATGGTAACAAGTCCATGCTACATGGTTACCCTATAGAATGGGACCTATTACATGGTACTGGTCCATTTTGATCAACTTCCCACACCAGACTATCCCACGAGGACAGCTCGCCTGCATTTATGCCTTTCACAAGGGGAAGTGACATACCTGTGGGAAAACCTGTGTTACAAATGACCCAACCCCTGCAGCAACGTCCAGAACTTTAAATAAAAAAAGTACATAGCAACAGCACTTATTACCAAAATAACATGTAAACCCACAGCACAAATTATGTACCTGCTTGCACTGGCCTTCCAAACGTGTTAGGTATTCAGAAAAATAAATGTAGAATTTATGCCCCTTGCAAGCCTGAAGGTGTTCCTTAGATGGGGTCCCTCTTTGTGGCTAGACTGCAAATAAATCTCATGTATGTGGTATCCCCATATTGGGAGAATAGCACAGAGTGTTTTAGGGTGAATTTCTAAGTATCCCCATGCTGTGTATGAGAATTATATTATTCATTGACAGCTGTATGTAAAAAAAAAAAATACATTTTAAAAAATGATTTTCAAAAGACTCATCATGCTGCTAATTAAATACGTTTGAGGGTCTACTTTGCAAAATGTGATCATTTTGTGGGTGTTTCTCCTGTCCTGGTATTTCAGGGCATCCAAAAATGTGATAGACCGTCAGGAAATCAAATGCAATATTTATGCCCCTTAAAAGCCTGAAGATGCTCCTTGGATTTTGGTCCCTTTTTGCATCTAGAGCCTGTCAAAACCTCCTACTATTTTGAATTGGATCCAGGGAACCCACATCCAATTCACAATGGTGTGAACCCAGCCTTACACATGTGATATCCTCTTACTTGGGAGGAGTAAAAGAATGTGTTTTGGGGTGTAATTTAAGTATGCCTATGCTATGCTGTGTGTTAGAAATAAAATGTCTGTGCAATAAAATACAATTTTATTTCTTTCTTTCTTTTCCAAAAATATGTGGCAAAAAAATTACAACTTCAAAAATTTCACCATGCTTTTTAATAATCAACTTGGAATGTCTACTTTTTAAAAATAGAAAATAAATAGAAGGAAATAGAAATGAGAGGGCAGTCAAAACATTAGAGTTGATAAATTTCACATAGATATACCACAGTTTGTAGACACTGGGGTTGATGTACTAAAATTGGGGAGTGCAGAATCAAAATCAAAAATCAGAATGCAGGTCAAATCGCATGACAAGTCATTTCCTATTGCCGGCAATCACACTGTTTAAATCGGTGCAACGTCGACTTCAGATGAAGTCGCACGATTTCAAAGCCGCAGTCAATGTGAACGAGGGCTGATTGCCAAATCTTAAACAAGCTGGAGTTAGAAGCTGATTGGCTACCATGCACAGCTGCACCAAACTCTGTGTGCACCGGTTTTAGTAAATCTCCTCCACTATACTTTTCACAGTGTCTAAATACTATACATTTATTCATTTTCTTTTTCTTTTTTTTCAATAAAATGTAGCAGAATACATTTTGGCCAAGATTTATAAAGAAAGATTATTTATTTGCAAAGTTTTATAGCAGGTATATAACTGTTTTTCCCCACATTTTTGGTCTTTTTTCCTTTATGTCATAAATAATAAAAATCCCAGCGGTGAATAAATACCAGAAAAAGAAAGCTTTCTCTGTCTCAAAAAATTATATAAAATTAATTTGGGTGCAGTGTTGCAGGACTGAGTAATTGTCAGTTAAATTAACTCAACTGTACTGTTACAGTAAACTGAACAATGGCTTGGACAGGAAGGGAGTTTACATGCCAGTTTTTAAGTGGTTGAAAAAAGAATTTATTAATAAATTCATGGTAATCATGGTAATCAATTTTTTTCTGGATGTACAGTATTTATCACCCCACAAATTTAAATTTGCTGTAAAAATAAAATGTATCCAAAGCAATAAGTTTTTTTGGCAGCTTGATAATGTTCCAAGGTCTGTATTTAGATATAATGCTGGCTTAAGGACACCTAGTGGTGTATTTATAAAAGATATGTATAGTCTTTCATCCATCTAAACTGCATTTAATTTGTTCTGTGTAAATGAGGCCAAATCGAATGTTCTCAAGCTACGTTCTCTGCAGATCGAATTTACCGCATTATGGTCATTAGTTGGTGCTGACTCTTATAGGAAAAAAGCAAAATAAAATTTTGGAAATATGCTCCTGAGCTTCATCCACTGGCCATAATATGGTATTTTTCTATTGACACATTCAATCTACAGAGAATATAACCTGAGAACATTCAACATACCTTTCACACTTTGGCCGTTCTGTCAAAATAGGCAATACATCAAGATCTCCAGGGTTCAAGATATTCCCGAATTCTGTACACATGACTACCCTCCATCACCCCCACAAGAACTGATTGTATTATATAGAGACCTATAAAAACTGTGAAACTATTGTTATTGCTTGGGTGTCCCCTATCTGCTTATCGCCTGTCTTTATAGTGTGAACATGGCGTAAATCCTGTTGTTTCTTTAATTGTCTGGCCAATAATCTCCCACCCTTATTTCCCTGTTCGTAAAAACAGTGGGCAAAATACCTGTGTTTATTTTGAACTTTCCAATCGAGGAGCTGTTTTAAGTCTACCCGCAGTTTCTCCAGTCTCTGTGTGTCCCCAGGTTTTAAATGGGCCTTAATTTCAAATTTATGTATTTCCTCTAGAATCTCAACCATTTCTTTCTGTCTCTCTTTTCTAATACACAAACCCATTGAAATCAACTCCCCTCTAATGACCGCTTTATGGGCTTCCCATACTACTTGGTCAGACACCTCCTCTGATGTATTGGTCTCAAAGTATAATGCTAATATGCGGGACAGGGATTCCACATTCTGTTTATCTTCTAGGATAGATTCGTTCAATCGCCATGTTCTTTTTAGGCTCCCGATTGATGCCCGACATATCGTTAAGCTTATTGGAGCATGGTCTGACATGGTGATTGACTCAATAGTTGATGACTTTACATAATTCAGATATTGTTGATCGACCAACAACATATCGATCCTTGATCTGGCATCTGGGATCTGGCAAGGTCAGTGTCTATCCCAGTTTATCCACTGTGGTAATGAAATATACAACGTTATCTTTTCCGGGCCTGCAGATGACCACTCTGTCAGCGTAGATGTGTCAACCGAAGTTCCAGTGCATTAAACATCCACTAAAACGTTCATCCATTTTAACAGAACATCCAGTCTTTCGGAAAGGCTTAGGCACAGACAAGTTTTCCCAAACAGCTTCACTGTACCAAAGTTCCTGTTTAACTTCAATCACTTGCATTATATCATAAGGGACATAGGGGAACTCCAAGCCATACTCTGTAGCTACACGCTTGTTTAACAATCTCTGCAAACGTGCAAGCTTGGGCAAAGATCTGTTCTTTCCCATGCCGGGAGGCACACAGGAATCCAATGATTTGCTCACCATAGACCCAGCCGGTGTCTGTAGTGAATCAACAACTTTCGACAAAGTCTCATTTACAGTGCTGTGTGGCTCCACACAGGGTGATGTCTTCCCAGATTTCAGGGCTGTCCATTCAGGGAAAGTCATAGCAGAGGCCACATCCTCGCCTTGTGACCATAACAGTTCTTGTGACATAGTCTCAAACAAGTCATCATCACCGGAAAGATCCAACATGGATTCTATTTCCGAATCTCCCAACTCTTCCGCTGGCAGATATTTATTTACAGTCCCAGATACATTCCCCACCAGCTGCTTACCTGTTCCTGTCGTGGACTTTTCTGGATCCGGTTCGGGTAACCTCGGGGGTAGGCCTCGGCCATGGCCGCGGGAAGCCTTCACATATCCCACCTTCCTCTGTACAGGTATAACAGAGACAGGCGTGGTGGACTCAGAATTCAAAGCAATGTCCACTGATGAGACGGCAATAGCAGTGTCTCTCTCCGGAACATTCTCGGCAACAACAGGCAAAGTGACGGCTTGCCGCTCTCTCTCCGTAGTAATAGCAGCTTCTACTGTGGCGATACCTGTTGCCCAATCCATCCGATAAGCACGGGGCAACATAGTAGGCTGCTCCACCACAAACAAATACTTTCCACATTGCGGACATCGGCCAAATAGACAGAGATGTACGGCCAGTCCTTCACATTTATGGCAAATCATGCCCAGTCCCTCAATATCTCCTGAGGTATACAGAACAAACCTCCCCTGCGGCTTCAGATGAACACCGGTATCTGTAAGCAGGGTTCCGGTCAGCACAGTATTCAACGCGGTGCTTGCAGGGAACATTCTTGGTCCCATAATTGACTGCATCGCTGAAAAAGACATGGCCACACTCTGATCTTCTCAGCACGATCACGAGGCCTCTCTTCTTCTCTGGCGCCAAACACATACACGCATCCCACGCGCTATCAAGTAGGGTAGGCTCCTCCCACTTGTTCTTCTGATCACATAGCTCCCGGGCTTTTACTGGCGCCCGCCGCCTACACACTCAGAAATAAAGTCCTGCAACTTTTAACCTCTTCTCTTCCTGAAAAAATGACAAAGTCCAGCTTTCACCGTAAACTCCCGGTGAAACACCTCTCTGGGTTGCGAGAATTGATGGTCAACAAATCCCGGACAACGCCCCCACATGTTGCAATCACTCTCGGCGGAGCTGCTGGTTTAAGCGGGCTTGTTACCTTCACTCTCGACACCTCTGCTTCACTGGCACCGGGTCTAGGGTTCCGTTGAGTTTACCTCTGGACGATAAACGCACCAACACTTGAGTACGTTTTCAATGCTTTATTGAACCAAGTAACGAAGGAAGTAGCAGGAAAGAGGCAGGAGGGAAGATACAGGGAAGCTCAAATACCTTTCTTTAGGATTCTTGAGAATGTCCTTTAAAGTTGAATATTGCAATCGGATGCGATCCCCTTGTGGGACACAATTTTTGCTCATCTGGATAGGCCTCTCTCACTTGCCTAGCAGCCAGTACGTAGCATTAACAAAAGTCTCTGCCACAGACTTGCTTGAAATAAATTACAAACCTCTGCCACAGGATGTATTAAACTTTGCGGTGACTGTCAGAATCAGTACTTGGACCTCTAAGCCAACCCGGGAGTACTATGCTGTAAAACTACTTTAGGATACGTCCTCCAGCTGAGTCACCAGGCCCCTCTCCAGACCAGCACTTTGCGTGATCCTTCCATGACGGACCTCCCCTGGGATCTTCTCGGTTGTCCAGCTTCTTCACTCTGGATAGACAGCTCATTCCTCGGCTGCTGTGGTAGGCCCCAGACATGCTTCTGGGCTCACCCACGCGCCGCGGGCCTCCAGAACAGAGGACCACGAGGTAGCACTCTAACGCATACCTGTCGGCCAGGAGGGCCAGCAGGTGGCTGTAAAACAAACCCCAAAACATGGCGTCTGTCCCATAAATACCCTCTCCCAGAATGCAACTCGGAGGACCACCTCCACCGAATTGTCTCCGGGACAGAGGAGCACCCATACACTTCGACATGTTGCCTTTCCAACATTAGCCAGTGGTAACAGCGACACCCACCGGCTCAGTGTGGAACCACACGCAACGTCAGCCAAGTTGGAACAGAGGCAAATCTAACTCCCCTAACGAGCAATTTACTAAATTTACCTATCAGTTGGTAGATCATAAATCTACCAGTGCTACATATCATACCGTAGAGTATAAGATTTCCTATCATTTGAGCCCAGTCTTGCCACACAGAGTTAATCCATCTCTGTGCAATCCTCTTTTATTATTCAGTGAGATAAATCTTGAAAAACGAAGAAAAACTATGTCAAATACTTCCCCTTGCTGTGAGTGACAGGTGATTTACATCTCGTGCACTAGCCTAAGGGACATGCAGTATTTCTTAATTCCCTCCCACTCCTTTCTTCAGCAGCTCTGCAAGGATTGGCTGTATCACACCTCAGCATGATTTGGCATGCTGAAGTCATGTGGTTACTTTCCTGTCTTTTCACTGGATGTTAGAGATCATAGCAGAAGTTCAGTGTAAGAAATATACAGGAGAAAATGCATATTGACAAGGGGAGTGTAGAGGTGGGCGGGGAGTCTACTGACATCACGACTACACCCACCGAGCTCCAGACAACAGACCCACCCACAGAATCTGCAGTTTTTCAGCTCTCATAGCAGACAGAGGGGGGACATTTGACAGGTAAAGATACATGCAGGAGGCATGTATATCCTTATAGATAACCCCTATGGCAGTAGTTTAGAAAGGATAACATTGGGTTTACATCCACTTTAAAGCCTTATGAGACACAAAAGTTTTCCCCAAAGAAGTGTCTAGACTGGGGTCCAAGGTAATGTTAAAATCTCCTCCCATAACCAATAAACTTTCCCAAAACTTCCCCAGAATATCGAAAGTTTTAGATAGAAATTTAACGATATGGTTGTTGGGAGCATATATAGTAGCAAAAGTATAACACTGACCCTGGATCTTGCCCTTAACAAAAAGAAAATGGCCTTCAGCATCTACTCGTATTTCTATAGGTACTAAGGGGCATTGTTTGTGGATAGCTAGTATAACTCCTCTGGTCTTAGGGATGGGTGAAGGTGCATGGAACCATTGATTATATGGAAAAAGAGGCATATGAGGGGTCGACCCTGCCATGAAGTGCGTCTCCTGCAGAAAGACTATCTCTGCTTTCATGTGATGCAGTTCATGCTAGAGACAGCCCCTCTTACCAGTCGAGCAAAGCCCTCTCACATTATTCAATACAAACTTCATTCTACCTATCATTCTCTCATTACTTCCATTAATCTCTTACTATACTGCTGCGCCTGATTGGAGTCTGTTCCCAACCTTCTAAATTCTCTCTCCCTGGATGCATCTGATGAGAAGAGGGAAAAACAAAAAGACACACAAAACCATCTAAAACCCATAACCTACTATGCCACTGCCTGTGGCACATCTCTCTTAAGGGACGATGAATCAGGGCAAAGGTGCACCACCTGTGCCCGGAGTCCCCCCCCCCCTTTCCGCCTCTTGGCAGAAAACAAAGTCCCTTGTCTCGGGACCGACCTATTGGGGGAAAGATGGTTAAAAAACATGAACAGGATACCTCGTGAACCCCGGGCTTCCATTTATATTCCTATACCATTCTTAGTTGGCGGTTGCCACAGACTTTGGGCTGCAGGAGAACCGTTCCCTGGAGAACTTTATGTTTTAATGTGTTCTTAAGTTATCCAGAGCTGGTCACTAATTGCTTGTGGCTTCTTATGCAAGTTAGTCCGGGGAGAAGGACTGTCTAAGGAGGTCATTGTTATGATAACAGGACTAGCTTTACTATGTAAGGTGACCTTTGTCTGAGATAATGGAAGTAGCCCTTATCTGATGGTTTGCTGTATAAATTCAGTGTGTTTCTAAAAATAAAGCAGTTCATTTTCTGGTGTATTCCAAGACTGGTGTTGTCTGGTCCTTGGGGTTTCTATAGCCAGATCTCGTGTTCCAGGACTTGGGAAGCAGCTTCTTGGAGGAAATACCCAACAGGGTGTCCAGAGTCCATCACATTTGGTTGTTTTACTTACTTTGTTTGATGAACAGAAAAATTGTTTGTTCTTCTGAGAAGTTCGTCCTGTTTGTTTGCATCGGGTCAAGCACTATAGTTTCATATTGTTTTTTAATTAATCACAGCACGTCACAGCACGTCACAGTACATTAATTAATCACAGCACATGTTTGCATTTATATTTGCTTTTATTGGTTGCACATTTTATTTGTTGTACACATCTATGGACTGAATATTAAGGTTTTTTTAAGATGCAGCACCAGCTTTTTTATGCATGAATATTCACATATATTTTTTCATATATATACACACACTCATTCATTTGTGTTTTGGGTTTAGCGCAGATATCCTGCAATACATAAAGTTTTACGCATCCCTACTGCCCAAGTGCATAAGGATTGGGGCTCGAGATACAGAGACGTGGAAGTTGGAGTTATGAGAGATATACCCGAAGATGTTCTACTTGGAAATTATTTGGGAAATCTTTCTTCATCTTTCCATGTGGATTTATCCCCAGAAGCCTTCCTTGTGACCACCTGGCAGCAAGCAAGGCAAGCGGAGGAGGCACTCGATGATGGGACCCAGGTGAGGCCTAACTTCCCTAACCCCAACCAGACTGTACCACCCTTTACCTGGGCTACCCCGACTGACTTTACCTGGGAACTACTATCTGACTTGACGTTAACTAGTTACCTGGAGAGGGCAGGGATGGACTAGAAAGGGATTCGAAAGGGAACGGATAGAGTGGGATCGGGAATTACTTTATCGGGTGACCGAAGGGAAGGGATCTCATCCAGTGCCCCAGCGACAGCTGGTCATGCCGCAGAAATATCAGCGCAACCTGCTTAGTATCGGACATGACATTCCCCTAGCTGGTCACTTTGGAGTGACCAAAACTGTTCACTATTTTTCTGGCCAGGGATAACTGGGGATATTAGACAGTATTGCCGTACCAGTGATATTTGTCAGCGTGTGGGAAAGAAGGACGAGCGATCTAAAGCTCCTTTGTACCCCCTACCAATCATAGCTGAGCCCTTTAGCCAGATAGCCACAGACTTGGTATAACCATTACCCCGACCCAGTCCCTCTGGGAAGATATATATCTTGACGGTGGTGGATTATGCTACTCGTTACCCAGAGGCAGTTCCTCTGACAAACATTCATGCAGAGATGGTAGTGGAGGCCCTGCTCCCAATCTTTGCCAGGGTGGGTTTCCCTCCGGAGATTATCTCAGACCAAGGGACTCAGTGTACTGTGAACCTAACCCAGTAGTTGTGGAAGCTCTGTGGAATTAAGCCTATACACAGCTCTCCCTACCACCCCCAGACTAATGGACTATGTGAGCGGTTCAATGGAACGCTAAAGCAATTGCTGCGGATGTTCGCAGCTTCTCACCGGGATTGGGAGAAATTTTTGCCGCACCTCCTGTTCGCTTACAGGGTACTGCTGCAGGAATCTACGGGGCTCTCCTCATTTGAGTTATTGTATGGGAGATGGGTGAGGGGGAAACTAGATCTACTTAGAGCCCATTGGGAAGGAGGTGTAGGGGCTGAAGAGACCTCTGTGGTAGGGTACATACTAGCTCTCAGGGACCAGCTGAAGGAACTCACGGACACCGTACAGGAGAACCTTCAGACCGCACGAGGGCGGCAGAAGTGGTGTTATGATCGTACCGCTAGGGCTGAAAGTTCTAGCCCTCAAGCCTACCAAGTTGGACAAATTACAGGCCTCTTGGCAAGGACCCTACAAGTTAGTGCAGCAAATATGTGACACTACTTACCTGGTAGCTAAGTGCTCAGATGAAAGAGTCCGGTGAACCTTCCATGTGAACATGCTCAAAGCTTATCAAGAGAGGCCTGAGGAGATGGCTGTCATATGTGCTCCAGCCGGGGAAGATTCCTAGAACATTCCCAAGCCAGAGCTACCGGTGAGAGATGGGGACAGAGCAAGTCTAGAGACAGTGAGGTTAGACGAGCAGCTAGGGCTGGAGCAGCATCAGGGAATGTTTTCCACCAAGCCTGGATACACTACTATGACAGTGCACCGAGTGGAAACCTCAGGACAGCCACTTATCTGGCAGGCGGCTTATTGGGTACCTGAGTCAGTGAGAGAGGGTATGAGATAGGAGATAAAGGACATGCTGGATTTAGGAGTCATCAAGCCCTCCACCAGTAGTGTTAGTGACAAAGCGGGATGGTACTACCCGCTTCTGCGTAGATTACTGCCGACTAAACGACTGCACAACGACTGACGCCTACCCCATGCCGTAGGGGTAGGCATGAGCCGTAACTGGGTCACCCCGCCCCCTCTGACAACACGGGGAAAGCCACCGGGAAGTCCCTGTGAAGTCCCCGTGTGTCAGAGGAGGGCGGGGTCACCGGATGGTCCCACCCTCCGTTATATAAGAAGTGTCAGAAGAACCGAATTGTCACACGGTGGAAGACTCCCACTGAGACGGATCATGTAGATGGAGCGGAGAAGAAGCCGGAGGAAGATGCGGGACGAGAAGAGCGGAGGAAGAAGAAGATGGAGAAGAAGAAGATAGAGGAAGAAGAAGAACACTGAAGGAAGACCAGAAGAAAGAAGGTGGAAGAAGAAGAAATTAATAAAGGACTTGTCAAAAACGGTCTCTTGTGTTTTTTTAACCTTTTTGACACTTGTTTGGTGAAATGGTAGAGGTACATTTGTACCCCATTACCAATTCACACAGGGGGAGTGGGATCTGGGGGTCCCCTTGTTAAAGGGGGCTTCCAGATTCCGATAAGCCCCCCACCCGCAGACCCTAAAAAAACACCGAGCAAGGGTTGTGGGGATGAGGCCCTTCTCCCCATTAACATGGGGACAAGGTGCTTTGGGGGGCTACTCCAAAGCACCCTCCCAATGTTGAGGGCATGTGACCTGGTACGGTTCAGGAGGGGGGAGTGCGCTCTCTCGTCCCCCCCTCTTTTCTTGCGGCCTGCCAGGTTGCCTGCTCGGATAAGGGTCTGGTATGGATTTTTGGGGGGACCTCACGCCATTTTTTCTTTAAATTTTGGCGTGGGGTTCCCCTTAAAATCCATACCAGACCTGAAGGGTCTGATATGTATTTTGAGGGGGGCCCCCACGCCATTTTTTAAAAAAATTTTGGTTCGGGGTTCCCCTGTGGGGGAATCCCATGCCGTTTTTATCAATTAACTTTTATGTGTATTGCCGGACCGACAATTCATTATAGCCGGTGCTAGCGATAGTAGTTTTACAGTAGTTAGTAGTGATAGTAGCGATAGTAGTTTTACATGACTGTTTTTCCTTTAGGAATGTCATTTTGCTGTCAGACTGTTCTAAACACGGGAAACATGCGCCCCTTTACAGGCATACTATAGACACCCCCCCAGGTAGTAGTGATAGTAGCGATAGTAGTTTTACATGACTTTTTTTCCTTTATAAACTTCATTTTGCTGTCAGACTGTTCTAAACACGGGAAAAATGCGCCCCTTTACAGGCATACTATAGACACCCCCCAGGTACGAAATTTAAAGGAATATTACACTTTTATTGTTTCACTTTAAGCATTATTAAAATCACTGCTCCCGAAAAAACGGCCATTTTTAAAACTTCTTTTTGCATTGATACATGTCCCCTGGGGCAGGACCGGGTCCCCAAACACTTTTTATGAAAATAACTTGCATATAAGCCTTTAAAATGAGCACTTTTGATTATGCATGTTCGTGTCCCATAGACTTTAACGGTGTTTGTGTGTTCGAACGAATTTTTTGCCTGTTCGCATGTTCTGGAGGCGAACCGAACCGGGGGGGTGCTCGGCTCATCCCTAATCGCCGACGCCTTTTGGGATTTATTTTACCAAAAAAAAGTAGCAGAAAACATATTGGCCATTTTTTCATTTTTTTAAATTAGGTTTTATAGCAGAAAGTAAAACATAGGGGTTGATTTACTAAAGGCAAAAAGACTGCAGTTGCCCTCTGCAAGTGCAGTTGCTCCAGAGCTTAGTAAATGAGGTAAGGCTTCATGTTGCAAAAAAGTACCCAATCACGTGCAAGGAAAATGTAAAAAACAGCATTTTTGCTTGCACATGATTGGATGATGGAAGTCAGCAGAGCTTCTGCTCATTTACTAAGCTCTGGATAAACTGCACTTTGCAAAGTTCACAGTCTATTTGCTTTTAGTAAATCAACCTTATTTTGTTCTTTTTTTCAAAATTGTCAGTTTTTTTGCTTATCGCGCAAAAAATAAAAAAGCAGAGGTGATCAAATACCACCAAAAGAAAGCTCTATTTATGGGAAAAAAGGACATACATTTTATGTGGGTACAGCGTCGCACGACCGTGCAAGTGTCAGTGAAAGTAACGCAGTGCTGTATCGCAAAAAAAGGCCTTGTCATGTGGGGGGGGGGGGAATCTTCCGGAGGTTAAGTGGTTAATGTATACGTTTTTAGTCTTGGTGCTGAGCCCTATATCCCTAATACCTAAGAAGCCAGTACACGAGTGACTTATGGTAAATGCAGTTGGCTAATTACCAACTAATGTTTATATCTGGCCTTATCTTCCACCTTTGCAACCTTTCACTAAACAATTTCCTATTAATCTTCCAGGATTATCCAATACCACAAGATGTCAGTGTTTTACAGCACATTTACTAATGCTCTGTATTGATTCGGAGACGGTGGGCAGTATAATTGAATTTTGTAACAATGGAAGAAATTCTAATCCCCACATTTGCTTTGTTGGCACATTCTGAACAAGGCTGGAGCAACCAAGTCCGGTTTTGTCAGATGACATGTAATGAGATGCAGGAACACACCATGTTGCTAGCTATTTAAAGCAACATTACTATTTTACTGCTTCTCCCCCGAGGCCAATCTATTAAATCACAAACACGGCAAACACACAAAGCAATGTTGTGGGCTGTGTGCTCTTCATCAGATCTATTATCAGCATTAACAAATAATATGAATTAGCATATGAATAGGCTACAATTGTAGATTTATGATACTAATAAAATTAGGGTTTGCAGCTAAAGCTGGGAGGCCATTGCACTTTTCAATTTAACAAATATAGTTATATTAACAGTATTTAAACATTATTTTTGATATATACAGTATATGTAAACAGCTTAAAGGTGAATTCCAATTACATTAGTATAGCTTGGACCATCACTACTACAGTAATTGCCATTGGGTCCTGTGCTGCCCTGCCAGGAGGTCGCTTGCTCAGTAAGGATGCCATTCACAAAACTCCCTGCATTTTCTCAATAAGTGCTAAGAGTTCTCTGACTGGATGAGGTGGACATTGTGATGTCACAGCCCCACCTCTCCAGCTCATTCAATCAAAAAACTCTTTGCATTATTTGAGAAAGTGCAAAGTGTTCTCTGAATGGTGCCTGTGCTAAGTAGATAGCCTCCTGTGTTCACTAAGCAGCAGAGCGGCCACTCGGCATGGGACTCGGAAGCTAGCGGAGATCACTGTAGTATGCCTATTACAGTGATTTCCAGCTAATCAGCTAGATATGATTAGGGATGGACCGAACACCCCCCCCCCCCCCCCGCCTCCTGTTCAGACCAGAACATATCAAACAGGCAAAACGTTCCAACAAACATGCAAACGCTATTAAAGTCTATGGGACACGAACATGTCCTAATTTTAAAGGCTTATATGCAAGTTATTGCCATAAAAAGTGTATGGGAACCCGGGTACTGTACTGAGGGACATGTATCCATGCAAAAAAAAGTTTTTAAACAATCGTTTTTAAAGGAGCCGTGATTTTAATGATGCTTAAAGTGAAACAATAAAAATGAAATATTCCTTTAAATATCATGCCTGGGGGGTCCCCTTAGTCTGCCTGTAAAGTAATGCATCTGTGCGATGTATAGAACATGCCGCAGCAATAATGACATTTCCAAAGGAAAACATTTTATCTAAACTTGCTTGCGGCAATACAGATTTTAAAAAAATAGTGTCCCTCAATGTAATCCACCGTCAATCATGTCGTCTGCCGGACCTGAAAAATAGAAAAACAAAAAACAGCGCTCCGCCCCCTGGGAGGCTTCCCAGCCGTCTGCCTCCTCTCTGCTTTTGACATTTCTTATATAGGCAAGGGGCAGGCCACCTGGTTATAAGAGCTGTCAAAAGCAGAGAGGAGCTAGATGGCCAGGAGGCTTCCCAAGAGAAGACAGCGTTTTTTTTTTCTTCTTTTTTTCGGTCTGGCGGTGACGTGATTAATGGTGGATACGTCAAGGGACACTAGTTTATTTTTTTCTTTTTTAATAAAGGACTTGTCAAAAACTGTTTACTGTGTTTTTTACTTTTTCACACTTTTTTGGTTAATGGGTAGGGGTACAATGTACCCCTACCCATTCACATAGGGGGGGGCTGGGATCTGGGGGCCCCCTTGTTAAAGGGGGCTTCCAGATTAAGATAAGCCCCCCGTCTGCAGGCCCCGACAACCAAAGCCCAGGGTTGTCAGGAAGAGGCCCTTGTCCCCATCAACATGGGGAAAAGGTGCTTTGGAGGCACCCCAAAGCACCCTCCCCATGTTGAGGAAAAGTGGACTGGTATGGCTTAGGAGGGGGGGGGGGGCGCTCGCTCATCCCCCATCTGCTTGCACAGAAAAGAGTCTGGTATGGATTTTGGGGGGGACCCAACGCCATTTATTTTTAAATTTTGGCTTGGAGTTCCTCTTAAAATCTATACCAGACCCAAAGAGCCTGATGTGGATTTTGCCCACGCCGTGTTTTTTCTTAATTCTGTCATAGAGTTCACCTTAACCACTTACAGGGCACTTTCACCTTACCTGCCCAAACCAATTTTCAGCTGCTCTCACATTTTGAATGACAATTACTCAGTCATGCAACACTGTACCCAAACAACATTTTTATCATTTTTTTCACACAAATGGAACTTTCTTTTGGTGTATTTAGTCACCACTGGGTTTTTTATTTTTTGTGATATAATTTAAAAAAGAATGAACATTTTGAAAAAAAAATTGTTTTTATTTCTATTATAAAATTTTGCAAACAAGTAATTTTGGGCCAAAATAGATACATATCTCTGGTAAAAATAACCCAAATTAGTGGATATTATTTTGTCTGTGTGAAAGCTATAGAGTCTACAAGCTATGGTGCAAATCATTAAAAATTGATCACACCTGATGTACTGACGGCCTATCTCATTTCTTGAGGCCCTGAAATGTCAGGGCAGTACAAATACCCCTTAAATGACACCTTTTTGGAAAGTAGACAGTCCATGGTATTTAGTACGAGGCATTGTGAGTTTTTTGAAGTTGTAATTTTTTCCCACAATTCTTGGGAAAATGAAGAAATATTTTTTTTTTTTTTTTACACAAAATTGTCATAATAACAAGTTATTTCTCATACACAGCATATGCATGCTTCCAGTTACACCCCAAAATCCATTCTGCTACTCCTCCTGAGTATGGCGATACCACAGCCTGGCCACATAGAGAGGCCCAACATGCAGAGAGCACCATCAGGCATTCTAGGGGTATAAATTACACATCTAAACTTATTCCTACCTATCACACTTTTGAAGGTCCTGGAGCACCCGGACAGTGGAATTACCCACAAAATGATCCTATTTAAAAAAAAAAAAACACCCCAACGTATATTCTATGGGGCATGGGCTACAGATAGGTACTCTGGTACTCTGATGGGTTGCAGATAGGTACTCGAGTAGTCTGATGGGCTGGAAACAGTTATTCGGGTACTCTGCAGGAGGGAGGGAGTGTTCCTGCTGGAGTCATTTTACAATGCGCCGGTAGGGAAGTGGTTAAAATCCATACCAGACCCAAAGGGTCCCCCACGCAGTTTTTTCCACAATTTTTTTTTATTTACATACAGGTGCAGAAAAATTGGGCCGTGGGTGTTGGTGGTGCCTGAACACTATAACCCCTCACAGTTACTCTTGCTGGGCGCAGGAACGGGCCCTGCTGGTAAAAATTTGAAAAAAAAATTGAAATTACATGCACCTCTCAAACAGGTGCAGAAAAATTGGGCCTCTTCTGCATGTTGTGGCTCAATAACACGGCCAGCACCGGAAAAAAAGGAGACGCGTGCCCCGCCTGCAGAGATTGCACCATGTCCACGACCACCACTTTTCACTGTAGACACAGAGGCTGTTTGCCGTCTCTGCACTGCGCTGCATTATATACTTTGTACTACACTATATACTGTACATGTCAAAAACCATGAATCAGACTGAGACAGAAATACAGTTAAATCACACTTGTTTAATAACAATAAAAAAAAGGTAAAAAGAGTAAAACATAGCCAGAGTTCAGGAAATGGAACGGATAGTCAGACAAGCCAAAACATCAGGGAGCCAGAGAGGAGCATAGTAGAACAGCAAGCAGGATCTAGAGCCAGAAGGAATGTCAGCCATGCAAGTCTTTAACAGGAACACAGGAGAGCGTCTCTAGAGATGTGACCAAGGCAAAGGCAGAGATCATCTGGACTGGACGGCTTAAGAAGGCAGGACTGACGAGCAGGATATCATCAACAGGTGAGTCACTGTGGAGAGATAGGAGCTGGCAATTATCCGACAGCTGAGTGGCCAGCTTTGAGAAGGAAGGGCTGAGCCCAGCCCTGACAATACACTACACTGACTGCACTGTATTATATACACTACACTAGGGATGAGCTTTGAGTTCGAGTTGAACTCATGTTCGACTCGAACAACGGCTGTTCGCCAGTTCGCCGAACAGCGAACAATTTGGGGTGTTCGCGGCAAATTCAAAAGCCGCAGAACACCCTTTAAAAGTCTATGGGAGAAATCAAAAGTGCTAATTTTAAAGGCTTATATGCAAGTTATTGTCATAAAAAGTGTTTGGGGACCCGGGTCCTGCCCCAGGGGACATGGATCAATGCAAAAAAAAGTTTTAAAAACGGCCGTTTTTTCGGGAGCAGTGATTTTAATAATGCTTAAAGTGAAACAATAAAAGTGTAATATTCCTTTAAATTTCCTACCTGGGGATGTCTATAGTATGCCTGTAAAGGGGCGCATGTTTCCCGTGTTTAGAACAGTCTGACAGCAAAATGACATTTCAAAGGAAAAAAAGTCATTTAAAACTACTCGTGGCTATTATTGAATTGTCGGTCCGACAATACACATAAAAGTTCATCATATTGCCACCATCAAAACTGCCCCATCAGAATTGCCCCATCATATTACCACCATCAAAACTGCCCCATCATATTGCCACCATCAAAACTGCCCCCATCATATTGCCATCAAAACTGCCCCATTAGAATTGCCCCATCAAAATTGTCCCCATCAAAACTGCCCCATCAGAATTGCCCCATCAAAACTAAAAGTAATTTTTTTTTTCAAAAGTAATTTTTTTTTTTCAAAAATGAATTTTTTTTTCAAAAATGAATTTTTTTTCAAAAAAAAAAAAATATTTTTTTTTCAAAAAAAAAAATATTTTTGAAAAAAAAAAATTTTTTGAAAAAAAAAATTATTTTTGAAAAAAAAAATATATATTTTTGAAAAAAAAAAATCATTTTTGAAAAAAAAAAAAATATTTTTGAAAAAAAAAAAAAATTATTTTTGAAAAAAAAAAAAAATCATTGTTGTCGAGGCAAGAACACTTTTCACAATTTCCCCAGAAATTGTAGCTTTTCTAGTTAATATTTTAATAACAACTATTATGTATTTTCAGTAAAGCAGCCCAACCACGGGTTGCAGGAAAGAAATTTGCTTTATCCCCCCTCAACACAATGTTGACAGGGGATCCCTCCCGCCGAATTATTGTATTCTGCTGTCGAGGCGGCGGGGGACACCGCCCCCTCAGGGAGAAGACAGTGATTATTGCTAGCAGCTATATTATTATTATTATTATTATTATTATTATATTATTCGCTAGCAATAATCACATGCAAAGTCAGACATGCTGGTTGTACCCAAGATGATTGATTGGTCAACTTGTTACATTCAGCCTGCCCATATATGGTTTGAATCTCGTCTAGTTCCTGCTGAACCAGCCGATATTCAAACCGTCTATGACCAGCCTCAGCACATCAAGATAACAATCTCCTTATACTGACTTTTTGGCTACTCCAATGCATCATCATTTCACCACTAGGTGTAGTGCCCGCTCACCTCAATGGATGTAAAATTATGCGCTTTAGTATACAGTCCACCTGCCAGCTGTTGATGCCCTCTTCATGTGCTGATCCCTTTAATGAGCCAGATCTTGCTGCCTCTACTCACAGTAGTGCTCGAATATAGAATAAAGATACTCTCATAGTGCAACACAGTATATCGTGTTCAACCATTTATTATAGCTAAAATGCACTCACATTGACAAAAAAAGCATTGAGCACTATGTTACTATGGTAAACGATCAAGCTCTCACCACACCTCCGGTTTTGTGTCCAAACCAGAAGTGACGTCACAGGCTCCGCCCAACGTGTTGCGTCACTGGTCACAGTGATAGTGATTTGCTGATAGGTGTCCATCATTCCCATCTCAAAAAGTTGGGAGGTATGTATATACATATATATAAATATATATATATGTCTTTATTTTATTAGCATTAACCACGCTGTCTGTCCATGGACTAGTGATAACCTATCACTGCTAAACGGACATCTCTGTGTTTCGGTGAATTTCTGGTACTGTAATGTTGTAAAGTCTCACAATATTCCAGTATCAGGGGCCGTTCTCCACTGTTTGAAGCATTTGTAGATCGCATCACTCCTCCAAAAGAGAAGTGATCTACAAAGCTTCATAAACTGACATCCAGAGGAGAACAATCTCCTCTGAGAATGCGGGAGAATGACGCAGTGACATTTTTTTACTGCTTCATAAACAGACACCCAAGTGAGATAAAATTACGATTTATGAGAAAATTTCACAGCTATATTGATCTTTGCGAGCAACATCTTTAGGAGAAAATTATTAAGAGATGATATATAATAAACTATGTTAGAGTATGTCACCCGCCTTAGTGAATTAAGCCTTGAAGTTGAACTCCAGGCAGACAGCTAAATACACAGTTGAAATGCATATCTGTTAACTGTCATATCTAGGTTTGCAAATCTGTCTGGCCAAATTTAAGATTCATACATCTCTACCAGACAGCATAGCCAAGAAGGTGACACTACTTTCCCGATTACAAATATGGAATACAGTGGTGCCATCTGCTTGCCTTGCTTGCCTTTCTGCTGCGGGTGACGCAGCAGAAAGGCAAGCGGGGGGGGGGGGGACTCTTGCCACCACCCCCCCCTGCCCAAAAAAAAAAAAAACACCTGCTGCCACTGCTTAGATACCTATGATACCTATGCTAGGTGTAATACATTAAATTATTTTCATTATGAGAAACACACAACTGCATTCAATTGTGTTTTATATGTCAAGTTCACCTTTGAGTGAGTTATTATGATATTTAGTTACAGTGGTCATTCAATGAGGACATTGATAGTTTTGTTGAACAAATGTTAAAATGGTCCATCACACAAGTTAACTTTTGACTTTTTTTATCATAATAGCTCAAAATTAAGAAGAATAATTGAAAATTATATATATATTATTTAGGTTACATAATACATAATGGCAAGGGGGACCTGTATTCTATGGGTGTCTGTTTTGCCGTCAGTTAATACATTTCAGGAAGGGTTGAAATTTGCATGTCCTCAATATGTTCTATTGTGCTGTATTCAGTTACGTGACTTCAAATGTCACAGCTGTCACATGTTAACCTTATTTTGTATGTGGCTGTCATATTAAATCACAGTGTACACTCATTTTTTTGTAATGACCATGAATCATGAGAGGGGGGATGGTTATTAGGTGAAAACAAAAGGTACAATAAAAAAGTCTTTGAAAGCCACAAATATCTTTGGCACATCATTTTTTTTCAAAGCCATTTTATTCGATTTTAAGCTAATCTTTATTGTAACACTTTCACCATTTAAATGAACAAAGTGGTTTTATAGATACATTATACTGTTTATGTATATATGCAGATAAAATGGAATTATACACCAAAAAAAAAATGCCATGATCCTTTGGCTGTTTCTTTTAAAAACGTTTTTATTAATATTCAGTCGAACAAACAGAGCCAAAAAAAGTGGATAGTTATAGTTCTTAATAAACATGTACAAGTCGAATAGATGTACATATTCGAGGCTTAACCCCTCACAATATGTAGAGTTGTAAAGGATATAATCAAGACAATGCTGGGTTCATGCCACAGTATAACTTTATAAAAGCATCCGACCATATGGTTGGGTGTGGCTAAACAGAAATCTCTAATAATTAACCAAGGGTTAATTTTATAAACAGAATCAAAAGAAATTAAAAATAAAATTAAAAGGATACAAACAACATGCCATCCAAATCAGAACAATGCCTGGTGGCCAGTTAAGCATGTAAAAGAAAAGGAGATAATAAGTCAGGAAGAGCGAAAAAGTGGCGACAGGAAGAGAAAGGGCAAAGAGAAAGAGAGAGGGGGAAAAGAGGAGTCCCACAGGGTCCACGCCAACAGATTACTAAATCGAGAGAAGAGTGTTGTCAAATTGGGAGGGATGGGCATTGGCAATCCAGGGTTGCCAAACCCGAAAAAAAAATTCATGGGTATCACAAACTATGGCTGACAATTTTTCATTAACCATAATGTCATTGAAGCGGTTTTTGACAGTTTTAAAACTGAGTACGGGAGATTTTCAAGTTTTTGCAATTGTTAACTTGGTTGCAGTAAAAAGATGTAGAGCCAGTTGTCGTTTCATGCAAAGCAGTTCAGCAATCTGTTTGCAGAGAAATACCTCGTATGGATCTTTTTCAAAGTCAGTATGGAGTAAAGTGTGAAGAAGAGCATAAACCCTGACCCATAGTCTGCACATCTTCGAACAAGACCACCAGATATGTGTTTAATTGTGCTCTTTTGGCTGTTTCAAATGCATCCTTCCTTTGCACAAAATGCAAAGTCTTAGCACACTAAGCACCACTGTAGCTTATGTGAAAACTTTGACTTTTTTGTCAAAAGTCAGCAGTTTAGATCCATTCTTCTGTAACCCCTCCCCATTGCTACTGATGTACAGCATACAGAGAGTAGTGTCAAATAATTGTTACAGGAAGGGCTTTGATGTCTTTGTTGTGTGGCCCATGACCGATAGCCACATTTCATTTTTTTCTATGCTGTACAAAATACCAGTGCCCAATTGGTGAGTAACTAAGTCTAAGCAGAAAGAATGGAGCAGAGTATTTGGTCACTAGTTATCACATATATTGTATATTAGAAACATGCCTCATATATGACAACATAAATCAGCATATGATATTGGTCAAAGATAACACCACAAAAAGAGGGCGTACTTGCTGCACTTACATGGGGCCTATCATGCAGAGTAGTGAGAAGAGAAGAGTCATGGTTCAATAGTAGCCTACCGGTAGGCTTATTTATGCTGTCATACATGAGGAATGTTTCTAATATATAATATGAATGTATTTTCTGTATCATGATGCTCTAATTTATACCAATGTGTGATTAAAATGTAAGAATATACTACTGTTATATATAAATATTACCTTTGATCTGTGTTCTTTCTTCATCTTGTAGATTTGCTTATTTTGACTATCAAAAATTGCTTTCTATTGCACTACATCTGAGTGAGACAATATTAGTGTGAAAAAATAGAAACACATGTGATTCGTATATGGCCACTATGGCCAAAGCAAAGGAAAATGGTATATATAAATAACATGTAGACATAAGCAACGATTCCTGGAGCGTCTTTCTCCTGGAACCATTGCTTATGTCGACATGCTATTTGCAAGCTTGTTTTACCGGATTTGTTGTAAGTGTAACCCTTACCTTTTATACCATTAAACGTCATACGGTATCACACTATGTGCGGTTATCTGTTTTTCATGCACACCATTATGGATCATTGCAACATCTAATGTGATTCACTGTATCCTTTGGAGTTCGAATTGGATGCTGGAATACCCTGTTCAATATCTGGTGGAGTCCATTTACCGCATCATTGTTCCTGTTGCAGGAGATACCATTGAGGCCATTCCCTCAAGATTGCCTGTTTGACCCATGTGCTATATGGTACATGAGTCCCTCAAATCTGGTAAGTGTGACCACTTTACCATATTGATTGTATTCTCAAGATCAAGCTGAACTACTCAAGAAAGACTTTTGCACATTTATTTATTTTTATTTTTTCTGTGGATGGTCTTTTATTCATTTTGACATCATCTTCGATTGTTATATTTATTCATTTGCACATGTATATACCATTTTTCCTTTGGCCATAGTGGCAATATACAAATCAATTATTAGAAAAACTTTCTTAGAACTTTTTTTCTTAAACTTTTCATTTGAAATTCTACTTATCTATGGCCAGCTACAGAGCCTTGAAAAAGTATTCACACCCCTTGAAATTTTTCACATTTTGTTATGTTACAACCACAAACATAAATGTATTTTATTGGGATTTTATGTGATAGACCAACACAAAGTGGCACATAATTGTGAAGTGGAAGGAAAATGATAAATGGTTTTCAATTTTTTTACAAATAAATATGTGAAAAGTGTGGCATGCATTTGTTTTCAGCCCCCTAGAGTCAATATTTTGTAGAACCACCTTTCGCTGTAATTACAGCTGCAAGTCTTTTTGGGTATGTCTCTACCAGCTTTGCACATCTAGAGAGTGACATTTTTGGCCATTCTTTGCAAAATAGCTTAAGCTCTGTCAGATTGGATGGCGAGCGTCTGTGAACAGTAATTTTCAAGTCCTGCCACAGATTCTCAATTGGATTTAGGTCTGGACTTTGACTGGGCCATTCTAACACATAAATATGCTTTGATCTAAACCATTGCACTTATGTTTTTGGTTGTAATATGACAAAATGTGGAAAATTTCAATGGGTATGAATATTTTTCAAGGCACTGTAACTCTAGCAGTGACTGCAAGGTAAACCTGGACAGGACAAACTGCATCCAGACAACAAAGAGAAATTAGTTTCTTATGTACTGAAGCCAGACAGACACAGTAGGATAATGTCCTGATTGAGATGAAAAATTTAGACTACCTAAGGCTGGGTACACATGAGCCAAAATAACGGCATTGGCCAGTTCAAAAGAAACAGCTGTGTACAGCTGCCTGTGCAACAGATCCCAGTCGTTAGGAAAGAATGAAGCTTTGGGCCTCTACACCACCTTATCCTTGTGTAAGATCAGGGAGAGTTCTTTACAAGACAATGCTGCCAGCTCAGACACCTCACAGAGAAGATGGTGGTAACATTGAAAGGAATGCAACCTTGTGAGTTGAGCTGAGGGACGATTTATGCGAAGTGGGCCGAGAGGACCCGGAAGCCGCCACACAGCCAGATTAGCTTCCGTTTCAACTCCCAGCACAAGGCAGTCCTTCCATCTAGCCACTGACAGACTGACATCCAGTGTAGTGAGCAAGGCCCACAAGGCTGAAACGCGTTTACATTTGCTGTGTGACACTGTGGCTTTTATGGAGATGGAGAACCAACAAATTCTGAAGATTTTAAAGAGCAACAAGGAGTTGCGGACGATCTTTTTTCATGATTGCCATTGCAGCTGTGCGACTGCTTCTCCGCACCTGACAGCTCTGGAGAATTCCCTCATCTTATTGGGTTGTAGCACCTTACCACTGCTACATTTTTTACATTGCTGTTTCTCAGACCAATCTTTTAATTAAAGAGTTCTCCACACATTTACTAATAGGAGACTTATTCAGAAAATTATATGGGTGACATCAACTAACTTATCCACACAATAGTGTAAGGCTGTCGGCATGAGCTTTAATTGCTCTAAAAATGAAGAATGAATATAAATAGAAGCTGGAACCCTTAAAGTGGATGTAAACCTGATTTTTTTTTTTTTTTTGATGTCATAATGTAGAGTATAAGATTTCCTATCATTTGAGCACATTCTTGCCACAAAGAGTTAGAGCCCTTGCACACTGGGGCGGCGTCGGCGGTAAAACGCCGCTATTATTAGCGGCGTTTTACCGTCAGTATGCGGCCGCTAGCGGGGCGGTTTTACCCCCCGCTAGCGGCCGAGAAAGGGTTAAATACCACCGCCAAGCGCCTCTACAGAGGCGCTTTGACGGCGGTATAGCCGCGCCGTCCCATTGATTTCAATGGGCAGGAGCGGTAAAGGAGCGGTATGCACACCGCTCCTTCACCGCTCCGATGATGCTGCTGGCAGGACTTTTTTTACCGTCCTGCCAGCGCATCGCTCCAGTGTGCAAGCCCTCGGGGCTTTCACACTGGAATGAAAGCAGCGGCACTTTCGGGGAGGTTTGCAGGCGCTATTATTAGCGCAATAGCGCCTGCAAACTGCCCCAGTGTGCAAGGGCTCTAAATCCAGCTCTGAGCAATCCTCTTTTATTGTTCAGTGAGATAAAACTTGACAAACAGAGAAAAACATTGTCAAATCCTCCCCCTTGCTGTGAGTGACAGGTGATTTACATATCTCATTCACTAGCCTAAGACATGCATTATTTTTTAATTCCCACCCCCACTCCTTTCTTCAGCAGCTCTGCAAGGATTGGCTGTTCCACACCTCAGCATGATTTGACATGCTGAAATCATGTGGTTACTTTCCTGTCTTTTCATTGGATGTTAGAGATCACAGCAGAAGTTCAGTGTAAGAAATACACAGGAGAAAATGCATATTGACAAGGGGAGTGTAGAGGTGGGCGGGGAGTCTACTGACATCACGACTCCACCCACCGAGCTCCAGACAACAGACCCACCCACAGAATATGCAGTTTTTCGGATCTCATAACAGACAGAGGGGAGTCATTTGACAGCTAAAGATACATGCAGGAGACATGTATATCCTTATAGATAACTCCTATGGCAGTAGTTTAGAAAGGATGACATTGGGTTTACATCCACTTTAATGTGAGTTTAGCCTATTCCAGGTTTGACAGACTAATATTGCAGGTTTCAATGCAGAGACAGCTAGGAAAACAAGAATTTTCTAAATTTTCCAAACGCATGTCATTGGGATCTTTAAACACTGGTTCATCCTTACCAGAGATATTGCTGGATTAACAGTGGGAACAGCCAACTTCTTAATAAAGGCCTCCTCAAATGGATATAGCAGCACAAACTCAGAGATTCCTTCAGCTGGAATTGCCAGCTGCATGCGAAAAGCTGTGGCGCGAACGTTAGAGCGAGAACAATAATTCTAGCACTAGACCTCCCCTGTAACTCTAAACATGTAACCTGTAAACAATCTTTAAAGCGTCGCCTATGGAGATTTTTAAGTACCAAAGTTTGGCGCCATTCCACAAGTGTGCACAATTTTAAAGCGTGACATGTTAGGTATGTTTTTACTTGGCATAACATCATCTTTCACTTTATAAAAAAAAATTGGGCAAAATTTTGTGGGTTTTTTTTTTTTTTTCTTATATTCATGAAACTGTTTTTTCCCAAGTGAGTTTTCAGGGATCTCCTAAAGGTGGACAGGTTTGGAGCTGATCGGACATACGGGGCAGGGAGTTCCAGAGGATGGGAGAGGCTCTGGAAAAGTCTTGAAGGCAAGCATGGGAGGAGGTAACAAGGGGGCTAGAGAGCAGTAGGTCCTGGGAGGAGCGGAGGAGACGATTTTGGCGATATCTGCAGATGGGGTTGGTGATGTAGCTGGGGGTGATGTTGTGAATGGCCTTGAATGTTGTAGTTAGCATTCTGAATTTTATATGGTGGGGTAGGGAAAGCCAGTGAAGGGATTGGCAGAGAGGAGCAGAAGTCAAGGATCGGTTAGTGAGATGTATTAGTCGAGCAGCAGGACTGAAGAGGGGGCCTGCGAAAGGGTAGGCCATTAAGGAGAGAGTTGCAGTAGTCAAGGCAGGGAATAATTAAGGGGTGAATAATTTGTTTTGTGGTGTCATTAGTCAGGAAGGGTCGAATTCTGGAGATGTTGCAGAGGTTAAGGCGGCAGGATTTAGCCAGCGATTGGATGTGGGGGCTGAAGGAGAAGTCAGAGTCAAGGATTACACCCAGCACCTTGGCATGTGTGGAGGGACCAACGGTTGTGCTGTTGATCTTAATGGTAAAGTCATGGGGGGGACCGGGAAGGAGGAAATATAACAAGCTCAGTTTTAGAAAGATTGAATTTGAGAAAGTGGTGTGACATCCATACCGACATGTCATTCAGTAAGTTTGAGATCCGTGAGGAGATTGAGGGTGTGAGTTGAGCAGTAGAGAGATAGATCTGGGTGTCATCAGCATAGAGGTGGTATTGGAAGCCATGGGAGGTTATCGACTGGCCCAGGAGAGGCCTAAGGATGGAGCCTTGGGGTACCCCAACAGAAAGAGGAGCGGAGGAGATGGAGTTGTAAGTGACACTGAAAGTGCGCTGAGAGGAGTGGGTAGGGGGAAAACCAGGATAAAGCAGAATCACGGAGGCCAAGGGAGTGTAGTTTGCTGAGGAGGAGCAGGAGGTCAACTGTATCGAAGGCCGCAGAGAGGTCTAAGAGTATGAGTATGGAGTAATAGACATTGGCAAACAAGCTCGCCACTTGTGGAGTTCTGTTCATGATTTTTAATTCAATGTGAGTACCTTCACTGTTTATTATGTAATAAAAGCTACTTGATTTTATATACTACACGATCTGGAACCCCCCTTTTTTCTTTCCAATATTATCCGTGAATCCACTGAGAGACAAAGACAATTTTAGATCCATATCATTGGCCCAGGATTATGGCGTAAGGAAGAAGCAAATGACACAGAATTTTATACACATGCGGTTACCTCATTACTGCAAGGTAAGAGGCCATTCCTACTAGTGTGTGTGTTTTGCACAAAGAGAAGATAATTGTTCTCTGGCACCTTTTTGCACTTTGATGTTTTTTGCACAAGAAGTTAAGACTTTATTGCTGTTTTGCACAGTTTATTTGCACTTTGCACAAAAAGACTATATTGCTGGTTTCAGGGCTGGTGCAAGGATTTTTGACACCCTAGGTAAAACCTCATTTTGCCCCCACACCCTTTGCCCTGCCCATGTATACCCCACCTTTTAATGAAGTGCCCATCAATGCAGCCTCACCAGCGCCCATCCATAGAGCCTCACCAGTGCCCATCCATGCAGCCTCCCAGTGCCCATCAATGTAGCCTCACCAGTGCCCATCCATGCAGCCTCACCAGCGACCATCCATGCAGCCTCCCAGCGCCCATCCATACAGCCTCCCAGCTCCCATCAATGCAGCCTACCAGTGCACATCAATGCAGCCTACCAAGGAGGAAGGGGGGGTATCTGCCACCAGGTGCTATAGCACTTGCGTGACGCTGCTGGCATGGTTCAGGACAGGCCAGGAGGGAGAACAGCCTCTATGACGGGGGGGTGGGGCCAGGGGACACAGGATTAGGAATCGCATATGGGCAGAGAGGCAGAGCTGGCTGGCTGGGGTTATGTCATGGACAGCAATCACAGGTCACTGATAATTGATCAGAGGTGTGCAGTGGTGCAGTAGGGTATGTTTGCTTCCATTCAGTCGGGAGTCGGGACACAGACACAGTCCTCTGCCACCGTTGCGCCTCTGACAATATGTCCGAATGGAGCTGCAGGTGCCTGCTGATGCTGAGACTTAGTTGCTTGCTGCAGAGAGAGGAGAAAAGGAACACCAGCGGCCGGGCGTCCTAGGTAGCAGTGCGCCCTAGGCGGCTGCCTAGTTTGCCAAGTGGTAGCACCTGCCCTGGCTGGTTTGCACAGTTTATTTTCATTTTGCACAGTTCATTTGAACTTGCACAAATCTTTATTTACAGAAGAATTATTTCATTGTTCAGTAATTGTTTAACATTATATTATTTTGCACTTTGCACTTTGGAATCAGTGACTTTACAGTATATCGTGGCGAGTGTTTACACTATTGATTTGTTTTTGTTCATTTATTGATTTATTTGCATGTGTACTACTACCTTTAGCAGCACATTGCTTCTTGATATAATACTCTGATTACTTGTTTTTCTCTGTTGAACAGCGCAGCACCAACCCCCACCTGTTTAATATTTCTGTATATGGGTATGGATTGACCTTTATTCTGTGCTTGCAGCAGTTATATCTTTTTATATTCACATAGTAGCACAGGAATATATATATATATATATATCTTATGGAGTAATGGTCATTGGTTTTAGCAGTTAGTAGGTCATTGGTGAGTTTTAGTAGGGTGGTTTCAGTGGAATGTTGTGGACGGAAGCCGGACTGTAGGGGGTCGAGGAGGTTGTTGTCCATGAGGTAGCGACTCATTCGGTCATGGACAAGGCGTTTGATGAGCTTGGAGGCAAATGGAAGCAGGGAGATGGGTCTTAAGTTATTCAAACGGGTGGGGTCTAGTGAGGGTTTTTTAAGTATGGGGGTAACCAGTGCATGTTTGAGCAGGGAAGGAAAGGTGCCAGAGGAGAGGTTGAAGATGTGGGTTAGGGAGTTTAGGATAGAGCGGGAAGGTGATCGCAGTAATTGTGAGGGGACAGTTGGTGAGGTGGGCCATGGAGAGGAGTTTATCAACTTCATCGGGGGTAACTGGGCAGAAGGAGGAGTGTTGGGTAGGGGAGGAAGTTGAATGCTGGATATCTTCTCTCGAATTTTGCTTTTGAAATGGTTGGCAATTATAACTTTTAAACCAGTAATTTCACAGTAAATAGATAAATAATAAATCATTATGTTATAACATATAGCATAATAATATATGATTTAGCTTAATTAAATTAGTACCTTTTCAGTAGGCAGCAGATTCTCATTCTCCTTCTTAACTGTGTGAGAAAAACATGAGATTGTGGGTAAATCCTATACCCATAAACCCATGCTTTTTCCTTCTATTTAAGAGGGCTGGGTTGGAAGGGAGCATTTGTCTTTTAGATACATTCCCCTTTCTATGACACTGCAGTGAGAGGAGAGCCTCCACTGCAGCATTTTTATTGGACAGCTTGTTGCAATGGTGCTTTACCATTGGTCCAAGGCTCCAAGCTGTCCATTAAGCTCAGTGCTTCTGACAAGAAGTGAGAGGCATGGTGAGCTCAGCCTCTCAGTCTGCTGCAGAGTATGCCAGCTTGTATTTAAACTGGCTGCTCTGTATGTAGCTTCTGACTGGCTGTGCAAGGAGCCCCATATCTCCAGAACTATAGGTGGCAGGAGCCCCAAATTTTGACCAGTGGTCCGCTAGGACATCAGCTACCTATACTGTGACCCCAGGCTCCCTGAGCTACGACCCTCGAAGCTCGATCTTTTTTTTTTTTGAATGTTCATGCAGGTGAGACTCTGCCTCCCCTGACTGCACATCCCTGATATAGATGTGATTCTGCTCTTCTGAGTAGGGGCCCCGCATGTGACCAGTCACAGCAGAAGCCAATTAGCGGATGCCAAAGAGGTAGACAGGACAGAGCTCTGTCTATGTAGATAATGTAGAGCCCTGTCCTGTCAAGGGGAATGTGCTGGATTTTGTTTCCCTGCAAAGGGGAGTAAAATCCAGCACATCCTTTAGTGAAAGCAGTACATAGTACACACAAAAACACTGGTTGGGTTAACCCTTTAATTGCCCTAGATGTTTAACCCCTTCCCAGCCAGTGTCATTAGTACAGTGACAGTGCATATTTTTAGCACAGATCACTTTATTAGTGTCACTAGTTTCCAGTTAGTGTCAGATTGTCTGCCGCCATATCACAGTCCTGCTATAAGTTGCTGATTGCCACCATTACTAGTATAAAAAAAAGATTCCAGTATATATTCCATAGATTATAGGCGCTATAACTTTTGCGCAAACTATTTAATATATACACTTATTGGGATTTTTTACCAAAGATAAGTAGCAGAATACAGATTGGTCTAAATTTATGCAGAAATTAGATTTTTTTTTTTTATTGGATATGTTTTATAGCAGAAAGTAAAAATATATATATATATATGTTTTTCAAAATTGCCTGTCTTTTTTTTGTTAATAGCACAAAAAATAAAAAACACAGTGGTGATCAAATATCACCAAAAGAAAGTTCTTTATTTGTGGGGAAAAAAATTGCATAAATGTAATTTATGTACAGCATTGCATGACCGCGCAATTATCAGTTAAAGTAACACAGTGCCGTATCGCGAAAAAGGACCTGGTCATAAAGGGGGGTTAATCTTACAGAGGTCAAGTGGTTAATCCAAGCATGTAGTCTCAATCACCAAGTTGTCATCTGCAATAATAGGGAAAGGGCAGGAATAAGGGTGACATCATTGCCCAAACATTTTTTGTTTTACCAAACATGGTCATATTTAATCAATGTTATTGTGTAAATATGTCCACACTTTTGCTTAGACTGCGCAACTTAGTTGAAAATAATAATCTCCATAAACTCCTAATTGCCATTTCTCACTGTAGTTGGTTGTCTACCCTGACAGTACATGAAGCCTAAACCATTTACAATGAATAGAGGGAAAAGAGCCTAGAGAGGATAACCCTATGTACAGCAGAAGTCAAGACATTTTAATGATGCTGACCACTTGGAAAGGCTTAGCTTCCTCTTTAATGTGGTTTTCTTTGCTATGCTGTTCTGCACAGTGCCGCACAGCCTTTTTTGTAGAAAGTATTCGGCTGGATCTTCCTGACAGGGTGCAAGACTGGAGGCCACCACTAGTATGACTTATCCATAGGAAGAAAAGGGGCTACATCTCACATACTGTACACTCTGCAAGGAAGACCAGTCAAGAAAGCTTTTACTATAAGGGCTGCACATTGCCAGGCAGGGGAGCACAGGGACAACATTGGATTGAGCAGGATGGTAAGTACACTATATTACCAAAAGTATTGGTAAGACTCCTGCCTTTACACGCACATGAAATTTAATGGAATCCCAGTCTTACACCCTGTTCCAAATTATTATGCCAATGATATTTTTCTCATTTACTTAAATAATTGATGTCAACAACAGTCAGCATAATTCTCATGTTATCAACTATTAAGAGTACAATTCAAATTTTATTGAACAAACCTCCTAATGATAACAGTTTTTTTTTCAAAATAAAAAACTTACAATGCACTGTTCCAAATTATTATTCACAGCAAGTTTCAAAACACTTTATAGGTTGTAAAGAACTGAAAATTGTCATTTGTTGTGTTTGCAGCTTATTTACTGAAACCAAAAGCTATTTCAATCAAACTTTGAACAACATTTTAACTTTTTAAACATTTTAACAGGTCACGTTACATTTTAACATAGGACCCCTTATTTGATAGCAGCTTCACAAGTCTTGCATCCATTGAACTTGTGAGTTTTTGGACAGTTTCTGTTTGAATTTGTTTGCAAGATGTCAGAATAGCCTCCCAGAGCTGCTGTTTGGATGTAAACTGCTTCCCACCCTCATAGATCTTTTGCTTGAGGATTCTCCAAAGGTTCTCAATAGGATTGAGGTCAGGGGAGGATGGAGGCCACAACATTACTTTCTCCTTTTATCCTCATAGCAGCCATTGATGTAGAGGTATTCTTTGCAGCATGAGATGGTGCATTGTCATGCATGAAGATGATTTTATTACAGAAAGCATAGTTGTTCCTTCTGTACCAGGGAAGGAAGTGTTTAGTCAGGAACTTCACATATTTTGCAGAGGTCATCTTTACACCTTCGGGGACCCTAAAGTGGCCGACCAGCTCTCTTCCCATGATTCCGGCCCAAAACATGACTCCACCACCGCCTTGCTGACGTCGCAGCCTTGTTGGAACTGGGTTGCCGTCCACCAACCATCCACTACTCCATCCATTTGGACCATCCAGGCTTGCACGGCACTCATCAGTGAACAGGTCTGTTTGAAAATTATTCTTCATGTATTTTTCTGCCCAATGCAGCCGTTTCTGCTTGTGAGCATTGGTTAGTGGTGGCCGAATGGAAGGTTTATGCACAGTTGCAAGCCTCTGGAGGACTCTACACCTTGATGTCCGTGGGACTCCAGAGGCACCAGCAGCTTCAAATATCTGTTTGCTGCTATGTAATGGTGTTTTAGCAGCTGCTCTCTTGATCCGATGCATGGATCTGGCAGAAATCTTCCTCAACGTGCCTTTATCTGCACGAAACCAGTCTGTGCTCTGAATCAGCCACAAATCTCTTAATAGTGCGAAGATCACGCTTACTTTTTTCATGAAATATCTAATGTTTTCATACCTCGTCCAAGGCATTGAACTATTTCACTCTTTTCGGCAGCAGAGAGATCCTTTTTCTTCCCCATATTGCTTGCAAATGGTGCTCTGCTTAATAATGTGGTACACCATCCTTTAGTAGTTTTTCCTTTAATTGGGCTCACCTTGCAATCTAATTATCACAGGTGTCCGAGATTGTTTTCAGTGATCAGAAGAGCCCTGAGACACAATGCCATCCATGAGTTAAACTGAAGAACAAAATATTTAATCTTTGTGACACTGAAATAGAATTTGCATAATAATTTGGAACAGGGTGTAGTCTGTAGGGTTCAATATTGAGTTGGCCCACCATTTGCAGCTATAACAGCTTCAATCTTCTGGGAAGGCTGTCCACAAGGTTTAGGAGTGTGTCTATGGAAATGTTTGACCATTCTTTTAGAAGCGCATTTGTAAGGTCAGGCACTAATGTTGGATGAGAAGGCCTGGCTCGAAGTCTCCGCTCTAATTCATTCCAGATGTTCCATCGAGTTGTGGTCAGGACTCTGTGCAGGCCAGTCATGTTCCTCCACCCCAAACTCGTTTATCCATGTCTTTATTGACCTTGCTTTGTGCACTGGTCTGAATCATTTGGTGGAGGGGGATTATGGTGTGGGGTTGTTTTTCAGGGGTTGGGCTTGGCCCCTTAGTTCCAGTGAAGGGAACTCTTAAAGTGGAGTTCTACCCACTTTTACAACTCTTCAGCATCCCTCACTAAACTGCGCACTGTAAACGAATTAGATATTTTAAAAAAAAATGTTCTGAACACCTACTGTATATCTGCTGTATTCATTTTTCACTTCCTCCTCCCTGGCCGCGGCCCATCGCATAATTTCCTGTTTGCAATGCCTTCTGGGAAGGGGCGGCAGCTTCCTCTGACACTGCCATTGCTATGTAAACCTGACCTGAAACCTATTACACTGCTTGTGCTGCACTGAGCATGTGCGAGATCTGCAAGGATGAGATCCAGGAAGAAATACAGTCTGGCTTCAGATGCCCACACTTAAGATGGCCACGGCCTGCTGTAAGTTTATAAAATAACAAACTACTGCTATAAACTAACAAAACAGACCTTAGTTTACAGACTAGCTTTACTAGAATACATTAAGCTTGTGTTATAGGGGTATTTTTATTTAAAAAGTATAATTTCGGCCGGAACACCACTTTAAGACGTCAGCATACCACGACATTTTGGACAATTTCATGCTCCCAACTTTATGGGAACAGTTTGGGGGTGTGTCCCTGTTCCAACATGATTGTGCACCAGTACACAAAGCAAGGTCCATAAAGACATGGATAAGCGAGTTTGGGGTGGAGGAAATTGACTATAGAAAATTTATAATAAGTATATACTGTAGTATATTCTTAACTCAGAAAAATTACTTCTTTTGCTGTCAGCCTCCTTCAAATCTCCAAATTTATTTTTTTGCTGCTGTGATGTATGTATGTAGGAATGTAGCCATCTTCTTATGCTTGCTTCTGAGATGAACTACAGACTATTCTGAGATTACTACAGACTATTCTGAGATTACTACAGACTATTCTGAGATGGACTTTATTTTTATCTGTGCAGAAAACTTGTAAGTAAAGGTGGGCACTTTTCCAAAGAAAGATCTTTGAGTGAATCTTTTTCCATCCTCTGCCCTCTCTGCTTCCTCTATGATGAAGGGGTCATTAATAAATTAGGGTTGTGATCCAGTTACTAAAATAATTTAATTCAGAGTCTCTTCTAAAATGTTGTGTGATGTTCTTGCTACATGCAGCCTAGAAGCTTTGTGTGCAATGTATTAATCTATACTACCGGTATGTTCCTGTCAAGGCCTTGGGGTGTAACATTCTGAGGGACCAGCACATCAACACCTCCTCTACGCAAACTCTATAAAGTCATCCACAGCAAATACCAGCCCAATCTACTGGCTGGTTTCAAATAAGCCATTTGCTGATTGTGGATTCTGTGGATTAGGTTTTGTTAGAGAGGTTGTAGATTGGATAAGGCATATTTGTACTCAATTCCAGTAGCTCACCCTGGATTTTCAGGATGCAGGAAAAGAAAATACAAATTTGTAAAAACAAGATGATAAAAATAGACCATAAAGCAGACCTAGCATCAGATATATTTTTGCATGTAAAGCTTAAGTAACACTTTAAATTATGTATTACTTCTCACAGAAAACACACTACCCGCCCTGACAATGCTTCCATCTGCTTTTCTCTCCACAAAGATGAGACCACCTTTGTTCAGGCATTATCTAGGGTTAGCATCTATTTCCTGGATTGGTATGCTGGTTCAGGGAGGATACAAACATATAAACCCTGGTGCCTGTGCAGTTCTTGGTGATGTTCACAAATCTCTCACAGCCTCTCACCTTTTGACTTGCAATAAAATTAATTTGTTTCAGACTGATTAACTGGGGGAGAGGAGACTGAGGAACTGCTCCTTCCTGCCTGCAGCAGACTACTTTTCAATGATAAAAATACATACACGTCACAATGGAATGAAGCATTTAGCATATAAAAGGATCTGATAATAATAGCTTGGGTGAGTTCAGACTCTTGTTTACACATGTCTAAGCTCATGTCTGCCCAAGAGGGTGCCCTGGGCGCTGCCAACTCATGTTACACTACTGGATCTCAGCACTGTTTTGCTGCTTCTTTATTGTCCAGCCATAAGATGGGGTGTGTCCTGGAGCAGGCTGCATTATGTAACTCTAGTGTAGACGCAGGGCGAGCGCATTACCTGGCTATTCTATCTGGCCAGATGCCACAGTTTTAAGGAGGAGAATTAAAAATATCTTGGCAGGAAAAACTCCTCACATTTATATGTGTCAACTGTGTAGTAAGACATTTACCTGGATTTGCCTGTATATATGTATCTCCAGCATGAAATGGCCTTTTGATCCCTAAACACCGGGTGTCTGGCAATTTCTATGTTATGACACAGTGATGTCATCAATTTCTTGTGATTTCACATTACAAACCAGCTCTTCACTGTAATCCTGGTTATGCAACTGCTTGTGGTTTTTGGCATAGTTATACAATGCTTTTTTGTTATTTAAATAATGAAGCAAGTCTAAAAATCCTAAGAGATGCCATAATAGTGAGGACACCACACTCCCAGAGTACTCCTAACAATGGATTTGGATATGGAGATTACATCTGGTTTATGCTGGAAAAAAAAACAAAAATAATTATTCTAAAGTAAGTTTTACTCATGCTACTATGTCCTAGAACAGTTCTATTAATCCATAAACTGCTGCTGACCAAAGTGTTTAGGACTTGTTTTCATCCCCAACAAAAGGACTACAGCTCCTCCTCTTCCAAATCTCTACTTTCCATTTTTTTGCTGCTGTGATCTGACTTGCTGTAGAGGGTGGCTACGTTCATTCTCCATGGCTCCATTGTACTGTGTGTAGGAACGTATCAACTCTCTCATGTTCACTTCCAAGATTAACTAAAGACTGTTCTGAGATGGACTTTATTTTTATCTGGACAGAAAACAACTTGAAAGTAAAGGTGGGCACAGACTTGTCCAAAGAAAGATCTTTAAGTAAATCTTTTTCCATCCTCTGCCCTCTGTTGTGGAAAATTTTATATTAATGTATTGTCATAAGAGTCTCCCAATGTCTGTTCTCTCGCAGCCTGCTCTAAAGAGCTGACTGGGGCAGACTGACACTGGTTGAGACCTGTTAGGTAGTGGAAAACTTCCTAGTGTTTGGAGAGAGGTGTTTGCGGAGAGAAGACATGTCCGCCAGCAAAGGGCCCCTGTGCAATGCACAGAACGATTGTCTGGTGGGGGGTGTGTTCGCTCTGCAAAGACATTATTGGTTTAGTGGTTGTTTGCTCGTGTCACCCCGGTATGCCTGATCAACATATTTGGGGTGCCATGACGTACACCTGCAGATAATCTCCCATCCATGAGGAACTCTAGTCATCGTCATTTGGTTGTATTTTGTTGTGTTGTTAAATCCTTATATGGTCATTCACATCCTGTGTTCATTTCCTGTGAGGCCACAAGCTTTGTAAGAGGTGTTTGGCTGTTGGAAGCCCAACCCTCAAGTTTTGGGACTTCCTGTTATGTTAATAAAGAGCCAGGACTCTGCTCGGCAGGGGGGACTTGCAGGCAGAGGGATGCTGGAGCTGAGAACGTAAGGCTGTGTGGATGTCTGTTTGTGGGTAATGGGGCACACACACCAGAGGATGGGCTATGGCAGAGGATGGCATACGATCAGAAGGTGAGATGCATTTATATCATTATTGTTATTATTATTAGAAACAGGAGATTTGGCTGTGTGCTCTGTGTGCAGCCAAATTTCGGTAACACCTCTCTGCTTCCTTTCTGATGAAGGGGTCAAAAGGAGAAAGTTCAAAAGGAGAAAGATTATGAGAGAAGGCCCATTCTCAACCGATCAATATGTCTAGGGCTTACAAAATACTTCACCAAGCTATCACTATCATGTCCTCGCATGTTCTCCATCAATCCACACGTGCTGGTACCTGTCTTGAGGCTGCCTAGCCTCCCTGGTGGTATGATTATTTCGGATTTTAGGTGCTGAAAGTGGTACAATTATTTTGCATGGAAATTTGGCGTTTTATATTGTAGGTCTGTAAATCTTAACAATAACACACTTAAATCTGTCCAAACCAGAGTCTAGTAGATATCCCGGGTATGATAAAGTTTGAAACACAAAAACATAAATTATAATATAATAAATAAAAATAAATAATTAAAAAAATTTAAAAAAAATAGTAATAAAATAAATTTCCCCACAATTCACTATCGCTCAATTCTGCAAGTGTTCTAATTTACTATCGCTGTTTTCTAGCTGGTCTAAAGCCACTTTTGACGTAAAGGGACACTTTTTGGTTGCTATGGACAATCTCCAGTTTCCAGGCAGAAAGAACAGTGTATATCACATAACACTGCATGCAGGGCATAGGACAAAGCACTGGGGACAAAAGGGATGTGAAATCATTTCATACAGTACTGTAATCTGTAAGATTACAGTACTGTATGTGTTATGATTTTTACTTTTTTTTTTAATTTGTCGCCAGGCTCCGCCCCCGTGCGTCGCGTCGCTCACAGGGAATGGAGCCTGGCACGGAGAGGCTTCGGAGGAGGACGGAGCCCTCGGACACTGCGGGTGACATCGCAGGATCCCGGGGACAAGGTAAGTAACGCCGCCCCAGGATCCTGCAATGCGATCCCGAGTGTGGCTTGGGGTTACCGCTAATGGTACTGAATTTTAACCCCGAGCCACACTCGGGAAAACCGCCAGGGAGGCTAGTCACCCTGGCTAACACGCTCCACTCTATTCAGCAGCAGCCCCATCTTGGGATCTTGGATGCCAGCTGCAGATGAACCAATGACTGTAATGCATGAGATCATCCATACAGTACCTACCTATGGTGGTTTGTGAGCAGTTTGTTCAGAGGATTTGAGAATGTGTTGGAGATGCCATTGACGTCCATGCTAATGAGTTGAGTGCTTTATGACCACTCTGAATAAGGGGGGAAATAGATCTGGCAAGCTTGCAATCTGACATCACTCTGGGTGGCAGTGGATGTTGCTGACACTATTGACACAGTGCCATTGAACAGAAAAATTCACACTCTGCATGTTTAAAGGGATCCTTTGTCACTGGGATTAACTCTTTTCCTTTTTTAACTTTGAGTTTGATCTTCATTTCAATTTATCTGAACTCTCACATTTTTGTAATTATGTCATATAATTTGTGATATTGTGCAACACAATATTATTTTAGTTTAAAGGTTTGAAAGGATATCTTCTTTCTGTGTTTTCTGCTTCTTATTTTTGGCATAATATGCATGGTTAACACACTCTTTTGGCCATGTGATAGCTATCAAGTGGCATAATAAGGTGGAGGTACAGGGAGGTTGTTAATGTGAATAGCATCTAAAAGCTCGACGCGTTTCATGGATCTTTCCAATCTTCAGGAGCAGATGCAATGTGACTATCTATAAGAAATATATAGGGAGATAATCAGGGGTTGACCACAGGACAGGGAAGAAAAGGTTTTTGTAATAGGATCTTAAAGTAGCAATGGTAGCTTTGACCATAGTAGATTACTTACAAGGAACCTATGTAGGTGGGTGGAGGGCATCGAGGGTGTAAACCTGTCAGGGATATATGTGTACACAATCCCGGGAGCTGAGGAGGCACCTAAAGGGCAACTGGTATTTGTGAGGAGCTTAAAACGTAGTGACCACATGTTCATAACCTATAAAAATAAGAATGCTAAATGTGACTATATAATAAGAGAATAAGTGAGATAAAAATAGAATAATTATCATTATATGAATGTATGTGGATACTGAAATAAACCAAAGAGTATAAAAGTTGCAATGTTTTGAAATTTGGGGGAAAAAAAAAAAAAGAGGGAGTGAATATGTACATGTGAATAATAATGTAATGACCAATCCAGGGAAAAAGTAGTAAAAAGAGGTAAAGTTCCAATAGGTAAGCCTGTACCAAAGAAGGGGTGGGGGGGTTTGGTGGCCGCAATAATGAAAGTAGAAAGTAGCCATAATAATACCTGTGATTCCCCAGACCCCAAATGACATCTGAATGGCCACCGGTAGGAAGTGTTTGCGGGGAATGTGTGTCCAGCTAGGGGGAGTATGTATCCCAGAAAGCCACCAATAGGTACCCGCCAACGCCACGTGGGCGGCTAAGGAGAGAAGGAAACCAGCCGTCAGAGTGGAAACAAGCCGCCCCGCAGCTGGCGCTTCTTAAAGACGCTTGGATGTGCAACGCACAGTATCAGCGTGATGGCGTCCAAGAGCGATGTCACACGCAAGACACTGGGAGCGTGGCGTCAATGCATGGTGGGATAACTGCCCCAACCCTCACGTCGCAAGGACGAAGGGGGGAAGGGGAGGGTTCCCAGCATGCATCGCAGCTCCCGGGATTGCGAACCCCGGCAGGTAAAACCACTCAGAGGCCGACCACACCCCCTCCACAGGGTATTGTCTGCAGGGGTGTGAAAGCAAATCAGGTTTAGGAATGATAATAATGGTCATAAATAAATGCCTGTCCCTGGAGAGGCCCCAAAGAATAGAACTATAACAAAAATATATTATGACTATAATAGGCTGCTATACCATTATGCTGTTATATGATGTTTTAATACTATGTATCTGACTATGAAATAAAGCTTCCTTGATTTATTATACTTGACTGTTTACAACTTGTTACTATGCAACACGATGCGGTCGCATATATGGTGCATTCATTAGATATTTTTACTAGTACTATGTTGTGTTCCCTTCCCAGCTGCATGCCTCATTTAAAGTCCCAAACCCCCTTTTTTCCTTTTTTTTGTTGTATACATTTTGGGATAGAGGTACATTTCTTCAAATGTCCTCATTTAAAGTCCCATTTAGCTAGTTTTCTCATTTTGGACAAAGATTCTGCCTGAACATTTATCTTTTCTTCTGATTAGAGCTCCAGGCTGATGTCTAAGCATTTGGTCACCTGGCCAGTCATCAAGAAAGTTCAAAGCAACATTTTATGAAAGACATGCAAAAATGTTAGGCCTTCTTTTAAAATCTATTGCTTTTACAGAGTGTTGTGGTTGTCATTTACAAATACATGGAATATGTGCTGTATATTCCTTTGATTCCAAATACTAAACACCAGTGGTTAAGGGTGTTGACCAATACTGACTTTTGTTATCACTCTATGAATACCCTGTTTCCCCGAAAATAAGACCTAGCGTGATTGCCGTTGATGGCTGCAATATAAGCCCCACCCCCCAAATAAGCCCTAGTTAAAGTCCTTGTAGGTCTTATTTTCAGGGTAGGGCTTAGTTTCGGGGAAACAGGGTAGGGCTTATTTAGGGGGTAGGGCTTATATTGCAGCCATCACCGACCATCACACTAGGTCTTATTTTCGGGGAAACAGGATAGTTCAATAACCCAGTAATGGGTCTCTTACCTGAATTCTCTCCTTCAGGCCTCCCCGATATCCAACACTAGAAATGACCTTGTTTTCCTCCCTACACTAGTTGTCACAATAATCAGCTTGTTTCTGACAAATACATTTGAAACTACTAGGTAAACCAATATCAGTAACCAAATAACCATGTGATCCCCCCCCCCCCAAAAAAAAGTAGCAGGTTAGTCATATCATTCACTTCAGTATATTTAAATGGTTCCGCCACTTAGCTGCACATTTTTTTACAGTCAGGTGAACCATCAAACTAAAATATCTGCCTCTATGAAGCAATAACGCTTAGTAAAATTTTGATGGTTCATCTTAGCAGTCTGTCCCCAATGTTAAAATATTAGGTGAAATAATTGGAATTTACCATATATATAAACTTCAATACCCATTCAATTGTAAATATGTGCAAAAACACTCTACTTAACCTCCCTGGCGGTATGATTATTTCAGATTTTAGGTGCTGAAAGCGGTACCATTATTTTGCACAGAAATTTGGCGTTTTATATTGTAGGCCTGTAATTTTAGGAATAGTTCACTTAAATCTGTCCAAACAAGAGTCTAGTAGACATCCCGGGTATGATAAAGTTTGAAAAACGAAATAAAAAATTATAATATAATAAATAAATATAAATAATTAAAACACATAATAATATAATAATAATAAAAATTATATAATAATGTAATCAAATCAAAAACACTGAAATTTGCTCAGTTCCAGAATTTTAGCTTTTATTACTTTTAGTGTTTGATGACGGATCTCCCCACAAATCACTATCGCTCAATTCTGCAAGTGATTATAATTTATTATCGCTTTTTTCTAGCTGGTCTAAAACCACTTTTGATGTAAAGAGACAGTTTTGGTTGCTATGGACAATCTCCAGTTTCCAGGCAGAAAGAACAGTTTTATATATATAAAACTGCATGCAGGACACTGGGCAGACCACTAGGGACAAAGGGGATGTGCAGTTATTTGATACAGTACTGTAATCTGTAAGATTACAGTATGCTGTATCTATACTGTGTGTTTCACTTTTGAATTTACCGCCGAACTCCGTCCCCGTGCGTCGCAACGCTCGCAGGGAACGGAGCTCGGCACTGTGAATCGAGCGAGACACAGCGGCTCGCCGATCACAGCGGGGAGACATCGCAGGAACCAGGGGACAAGGTAAGTAAACTCTTCCTGGATCCTGCGATGCAAGCCCGAGTCTGGCTCGGGGATACCGCTTTTGGTATGTAAAATCCACCCCGAGCCAGACTCGGGAATACCGCCAGGGGGGTTAAAAAAAAATAATAAAGAAAAAAGTGCACACACAAAAAAAGTGACAAAAGTGTGTATATAAAAATAAGTGAAAAAGTGAATCTCAATAAAAATTGTCCATATTAAGTTCACTTATGTAGAAAATGCAAGTGTATAAATATCAAATATTCCACTGTTATAGACACCCGTGCTCCAAAATAGAAAAACTCCATCAATTGAGAGAAGTAGCCTCTTACCAGACGAAATGGATCCCCATGACAGGGATCAGGACAGTTTGTAAGGAAGTAAGCACAGGTGTAGCTGTCTCAGGTATGGATGTTTCGCATGTCATATATCCATATGCTTTGTAAAACCGAATTCCAAACGTTTAGAGACCATATGTAGAGAAGGGAGAAGCCTCATAGTGTTAAACAGGTAAACATTATTTAAAAAAAATAAAAGTTACACCTACATCATGGTTAAGAAATTCAAGCAAAAGGTTTTTCCCTGGCGGTGGTTTCACTCGTCCAGCCAGTTAAGATGACGTTACATGTATTCTCAGGACTGACGCGTTTCCACAAATCTGTAATCCATTCCTAGTTGACGACAGTTTTGTGGACACTATGAGACTTCTCCCTTCTTTACATATGGTCTCTGAAAGTTTGAAATTCGGTTTTACAAAGCATTTGGATCTATGACATGCAAAACATCCATACCTGAGATAACTACACGTGTGATCACTTCCTTACAAGCTGTCTTGATGTCTGTCATGGGGATCCATCTCGTCTGGTAAGATACACTTTTGTGTTTGCCCCTATTTATCATGAGCTGAACTTAAGGATCTACAACTTTTTCTATGTGCACAAAAGGCCTATTTCTCTCAAATATTGTTCACAAATCTGTCTAAATCTGTGTTAGTGAGCACTTCTGCTTTACAGAGATAATCCATCCACTGCCCAGGTGTGGCATATCAAGATGCTGATTAGAAAGCATGATTATTGCACAGGAGTGCCTTAGGCTGGCCACAATAAAAGGCCACTCTAAAATGTGCAGTTTTACTGTATTGGGGGTCGAGGGGGTCCGAAAACCAGTCAGTATCTGGTGTGACCACCATTTGCCTCACACAGCACATCTCCTTCGCATTGCGTTGATTAGGTTTTTGATTGTGGCCTGTGGAATGTTGGTCCATTCCTCTTCAATGGCTGTGCGAAGTTGATGGATATTGGCAGGAACTGGAAGATGCTGCTGTATACGCCAATCCAGAGCATCTCAAACATGCTCAATGGGTGACATGTACGATGAGTATGTTGGCCATGCAAGAACTGGGATGTTTTCAGCTTCCAGGAATTGTGTACAGTTCGCAGATTGCAAAATGGGACCGTGCGTTATCATGTTGCAACATGAGGTGATGGTCGTGGATGAATAGCACAACAATGGGCCTCAGGATCTCATCACGGTATCTCTGTTCATTCAAAATGGCATCAATAAAATGCACCTGTGTTCATTGTCCATAGCATACCCCTGCCCATAACCCCACCACCACCATGGGCCACTCAATCCACAACATTGACATTAGCAAACCGTTCACACACACAACGCCATATACGCTGTCTGCCATCTGCCCTGTACAGTAAAAACTGGGATTCATCCGTAAATAGAACACCTCTCCCAAGTACCAGACGCCATCGAATGTGAGCATTTGGCCACTCAAGTCGGTTACGATGATGAACTGCATTTAGGTCGAGACCCCGATGAGGATGACAAGCATGCAGATGAGCTTCACTGAGATGGTTTCTGACAGTTTGTGCAGAAATTCTTTGGTTATGCAAACCGATTGTTGCAGCAGCTGTCCGGGTGGCTGGTCTGAAACGATCTTGGAGGTGAAGATGCTGGATGTGGAGGTCCTGGGCTGGTGTGGTTACATGTGGTCTGCGGTTGTGAGGCCAGTTGGATGTACTGCCAAATTCTCTGAAACGCCTTTGGAGATGGCTTATGGTAGGGAAATGAACATTCAATTCAAGGGCAACAGCTCTGGTGGACATTCCTGCAGTCAGCATGCCAATTGCACGCTCTCTCAAAACTTGCGACATCTGTGGCATTGTGCTGTGTAATAAAAATGCACATTTTAGAGTGGCCTTTTATTGTGGCCAGCCTAATTCATACCTGTTCAATAATCATGCTGTCTAATCAGCATCTTGATATGCCACGCCTGGGAGGTGGATGGATTATCTCGGCAAAGGAGAGGTGCTCACTAACACAGATTTAGACAGATTTGTGAACAATATTTGAGATAAATAGGCCTTTTATGTACGTAGAAAAAGTTGTAGATCTTTGTGTTTAGCTCATGATAAATAGGAGCGAACACAAAAGTGTTGTGTTTATAATTTTGCTCAGTGTATATACACAACTTTTTTTTTTTTTACCATAAAGGTGCATATCAAACTATCTCATACAGAAAAAGTCCATTGTGCAGTAGATCTTCAAAGCACTATCAGTAAATTGTTACAATCGAACAAAATATAACCAATCTTCAAGATACATACGATGCTACTATAATCTATCAAATCTATAACATTATTGAAAAATAAAACAAAAACCTCTGCTATACATAAATGGAGCTAGAAATTAACATCAAAACAAATCAATTTCTGTGGGGGTTTTTTCACAGTACACTTCAATTTCTGTCTTTAATACCTTTGGATTCAAACATCCTAACCAATAGATTAGTTCAGTTTCCCGCTTGCATTTAGGTTTAATCCGCCTCCAGTGACCATAAATTTTAGATAATAGTGTAGGAACACACTTATGACACTGTGTAAAAGAAGCCATGCATACATTTTCTTATTATTGTTAATATTATACTGTAAATGTTTACATCTATACCAGCACTCCCCAAATTACGACCACAGGCTGGTTACGGTCCACTGGTTGCCTTTGCTGGCACCTGCAAAGAGACAACCCTGAATAGGGGGCATTCTCATGCAAGTCACAAATAGAGGCCCACTACTTGTAGAGTGGCAGTGGGTGCTGAACTTTGGAACTTTCTAGCAGCCGGTAGTGTAGCACAGGTGCTATCAGGTAGAGGGATCCCCTAGCCATTTGGTGTCTGTATAGTCCCAGTTTTTATGAATGAATGAGTAACTTGTATAGCACTACATATGCAAACTAAATCTCCTCAAGGAACTTTTGTGGCCAGTGTCCATCTGGGTCTTCAGAAGAGATGGGTCTTGAGCTTCTTCCTGAAGGCCAGATGGTTTTTACATCTACGTGTTTTTACATCAACGTGAGGAGCAATACAGGATATAGAGCCTGCAAGGTCAATGCCATTAAATATCAGTCATGGAGCCACTGATCAGCAAAGATGGGGCTACATTCTTCCCGATAACCACCAGTGATGAGGCTACATTCTTCCCACTAACCACCACTGAGAAGGCAACATTCCCCTCACTGACAACCAACAATGTGTCAACATTCTTCTGACTTACCACAAACGATGGGGCAGGGAACACAAATTCCTGCCAGTGAACACAAATGATGTGACACAATATTCTGACCACTAATGACGAGGCTCTATATTCCGACTACTGACCAATAAATTTGTTACTCCCTCTGTTGTTGTTACTCTGATCCTTGAGCATTTATTATTACCTTTTTTCTACATCTATCTAATTCATCATGTCTAATAAAGGTATTTCTGTATATCCAAGTATACTTTTCTATGTTGACAAATTCTCTTTTCAGGAAACCTGTCACTGCACATATTTCAAGGTATTCATCAGTGGCCTACTTCTGGAAATGCTATATGCCTGGTTACCTCTGGTTTAAATCTGGCTTCACAACTATGCATTTTGTCACCCCAATGCACCTTTCCAATACACCTCAACCCAGGTGTGTCTTAGCACACCACAACTCATTGATGGATGGGTACCATTTGTTGTGTTGTGTTGTGGTGTGCTGCACTGAAACAAATGGTGCATGCAATATGCTCTTCCCTGAATTCTCTCAATCAGGCCTCACTGATATCTAACACTTTATGAGTATTGAGGTGCATTGTTAACTCATTCAAACTAAAAAGGCTTCCTCAACGCCACACATGTTACAGCGTTAAATACCCCATGTTAATATAAACGTAGAAACACACCTCAGCCAACTGGACAGGTGTGACTGTGAAGGGGGCCTTGATTAGCTTCATGTCATCAATCATTCATATGGAACAAATATTCAGCAAATAGAAAGAATGTCTGATATACAATACAAAGCTGTTTTAGATCAGTGACTTGAAAAAGGTCAACATGACAGTCAGACACCATTTCTCTTATGAAAACAACAACCGCCTGCACTCAAATGTGGTACTCAAAAACTGGTAGGTTTCCACTCTTCAAATTCAGTGGCTCTGAAGAAGAGGGGTTACCCCTTGAAACGTGTCAGCCATATGGGACCTGGATGGCTTCTTCCCTTCCGGGGAGGAATTGCTATGGATTGGGCAACTGTGACTCTGAATTATCGATGTGCTTGTGAACTCAATTGTTTGTGAGTATAACAATTTCTTTTATAAATAAATAGTGTTAAAAGGGTAATGCGCCAGGCTGGTGTGCTCTCTTTCTGTTGTTTTTCACCATTTGTCTCGTGATAGTTTTCTGGCAAATTGTAAACCAGAATAGTAAAATAAAATAAAAAATCATTAAACCCATATGTGGTTTATTATTAAGTTCACTTTTACTTGTGCAAGCTTTGGAAGCAAATATTTTATCTCATGGTTTATTTTTTGTATGTATGTTTTTTGTGTTCATACATTGAATCAATATGAATTAGTCCTTGTTTATTAATATTATTGAGTTTTGCCAATGTATTTTTATTTGTATTTTTTTCTGTGCCTGAACTGAATTAATATAAAGCATTCATTGTTTATTAGTATCACTCACTTGAGGTCAAATTTAGCTTTAACATGTAAATTACCTTTTTGATAAATACACCCAAGTGTGAGCATTCTATAGATAGCTATGCACAGCTCTGCCTCTGGTTTGTCAATGTAGAGAGTAAAGTTTGAGCAGTTCTCCCTAGACAAAATAAATACTTCCTGTGTAGAGGCATGGAAAAAAGCAACATAGTTGTTAAAGCATAATATTTGGCAACAAAAAGTTTTCCTTTAACTAATATAATTTTGTGTAAAGGTAGCAAAAAGGCAGCATACAATATTACAAAGGGCACTGACACTGTAAACAAAGAAAAGTAGGAGTTAATAAATAGCCTGAAGCATATACTTAACTCATTCTAGCTACACATGAGAACAAAGTTCCATGCTAATGCTTACTTCCAGGCTGCTAATTACTTATTAAGAGCACTTTCCTAATACGAAAGCCTTGTATTTCTATGTAAAGTCAGGTCTGCACCCTCATAACTACACAGCCCTTTGGCTATTAAATTGTTGTACAGTAAACCAATAATTACCTTCATGCAGCTGCCCCCAAATTACTCTATTACCTGTCCTGTTACTATGCCATTACATTCTGTACTGCTTCATTCACACTCAATAGGTGCTAAAAATACATCTAATATCCTATTAACAATACAGCCTACCCAGTCACACAAAGCATTCGTCTTATTTAGAAGCCTATTGTATTTTGACTCATTAACAGACCTGTAATAATAAAGAGAGATAAGTCATTTTAAAAATATTTTTGCAAATAAATAGAAACTGCCTGCACATTAATGAATTTACATGTACATGTCTTCTGGTTTCCAAGAGCAAAAAAAAAAAAAAAAGAAGAAGGCATCTAGGTATCTATTTCCCTTTTAAGGAATTGTGGGTGGATATACCTAAAGTTTTGTCTGTCCAACAATTCCTCATATGGTCAACCAGAACAGCTGGTTTATAGCCCAGATAAACAAATATATAGAACACTGACACTCATTAGTGTGTCATTAATTAATTTCCTGTTTAATTAGATGATGTAACCTTTTATTGAATAGTACGCCTATGGTTCTAAATTTTTTGCAACCAACTTACTGCAGTATGAGTTTGTGACTAAGCTTAATAATAGTAATAATAATAGTATTATAAATATGATTATTTATTATGAAATAAAATCAATAAATAATGTTTATTATGTATTTATGTATGTATATATTATTATTGGTGTTAATAATATTCTAATATTATCCAAACATATTATTTTTATTATTATTATTGTTGTTGTTGTTGTTATTATATGCATTACTTTAAAATAAAATTACTATATATAAAGATATATATTCTTTACTTATTTATTTTTATTCATCCAATACTTTATTATTATTATTATTATTGTTAAGTATTGGATGATTAATATACACAAAAAAATTAAAAATACATACATACATATATATAAAATAAATATATAAATATAAATAACTATCTATATATATATATAGTTATGTATATATATATATATATATATATATATATATATATATATATATATATATATATATATATATATATCGATAGATAGATAGATAGATAGATAGATAGATAGATAGATAGATAGATAGATAGATAGATAGATAGATAGATAGATAGACAGATAGATATTATATATATAGATATAGATATATAGATATATAGATATATCTATATATCTATATATCTATTTATCTATATATATATAGATATATAGATATATATATATAAATATCTCTCTCTCTATATATAGATATATATATATATATCTATATATAGATATATTATTTTAAAACAATGTATATTATAAAAATATACATAATAATATAGTTACATAGTTAGTCTGATTGAAAAAAGACACAAGGTATGTACTTCAACCAATAATAATTTATATTGCTATTTTAGTACAATATTAGAAGAATAATAATAACACTAATAATACAAATTATTATTATTATTTACATTTTAAAATAAAATTATATATTTTATATATATATATATATATATATATATATATATATATATATATATATATATATATATATATATATATATATATATAATTTATTTATTTATTTATTTTTATTTTTGATCAGCCATTGGGATTATATGTGGAGATAAAACACAGCACCTCCATGTGTATATGGGTGTATATAAGTTAATGCATTATTTTTGCTACAACAAGCACTGCTCAACAATAAAAGAAAGAAAGTAAAAATAAATAAAATAAATAAAAAACATTATTTGAAAAATATTGAAAATGATTATTATTATTTCATTTTTCAGTTCGTAATTATAATATTAATATTGATAATGTTAATAATATTACTAATAATAACAATAATGTAATTATTGTTGTTGCTATTCTTATTTTTATATTTAGTTATTTGTATGATTGTTATTTATTCTGTTTATTATTACTGTTATATTATTATTATTCTTAGTTTTTTTAGTGCCTTCTAAGTGGCTGCCTGCAGGGCCCCTGTATAGGGTGTGCTGGAAATCTTCGCAGACAAAGTGGAATTAGGCAGAGAACAATGCATTCAATAAAGGAGCAGATCCCATTTCAGCCCTTTGTCCGGGGAGCCCCCCGTGCCGATGAGTTAATGGGGCAGAAGAGATTGCCAATGGTGGCAGAAGTGACCATTGAAATGAAGGTGTCAATAAAAGGAGGGGAGACAAAGACTAAACACACACACGCTACAAAGGGACAGATGGGGTGGAAGGGGAAAGAAGAACAGGAGGAAAACAATTAACAATCGATAAAGTGGGACCTACATAATTCATCACTAAATCAAAGAAGTCTTTTTATTTCACATGCTCCCCAGTCTACAACAATGTTTAACCAATTACAGCTTAGTTAACGCCAACGTAGAGGGGAGCGTAGTACAAAGCACAGTTTATGTTCTAAAGGGAGCCGACACACAAGATCAGAATAATTGCTACTTTTTTTTTTCTTCCCCAATGAAGGAAAAGCGATTTCCTATCCAATCCAATTTCACAGACAGCCCTGATCGGCTGATATTTATAGTATAGACAAGGAAAGAAACTTTAAAGTACTATTTAAATATAGGTAGCCATAAACAATAGACAAACTACATGTATATGTGGCACTACAAATTCCAGCTTTGCAAGGAATAAAAGTAAGCTTATATTGTAGGACACAGTTTGCTTAAACTTGGCGATTTTAAATATGTTTCAATTAAAGACACACAAGTGCATTCTTTTCAATGCATATTAATGACATTTAAACTGATAACATTAAATTAAGTGGTAAAATAAACCAAATTATTTGATGACTGTCTCGAGTTACTCCTGAGTACAGCTAGGTGGCTGCAAATTCCAAAACGGCCACTAGGCGGCGCTATTTACCCTCCCTAGTCACTCCAGCCTTTCAAAAAAGGGTCTCTTTCTGTTTTAATTAACGTGTAAATTGACTAGATTAAATGACTCTAAATAATTATCCACAGATCCTATAAACAGGACAACATATTTAATTAAGCAGCTATATGGATTTTGAAAACTGTTAATGTTACATCGCGTTTTTAAACTCCTTTTTAACGTATTGTGCGCTGGTTTTCCTTCAGTTTATTTCAAATTTGGCCAGGAAAGAAATTCCTCTTAAAATGCAATAAGTGTAAAATATTCAGACTGGGGCTTTTTCTTTAAATACGACCAATCATATTCAATGATATGCTTTTTTATTTTTTTCCCATTACGCTAAAGTTATATTATATGGGTGCCAGGGAATTAGTGAGAAGGAATGGATAAGGTAAGTGAAAATAAAATCCAATTTCATTATATCAATCAAATTTAATTGGCAATTTGTATAGGCAATGGGCAGGCTGGCTTTAGGTAAAACTATTAGAGGGAACTGGGGTTGCTACAGAAATTTTTGCTTAGTTAATTAGTGTCTGAACTGCACAGTGAAAAAGATCTTTAGATTTACTCTCTACAAAGAGAGAGCAGCACAGACAATTCATTAAGCAGGCGGCTTGTAAATTAGAGCTAAGTTAACCTGATTTCCCTTAATTAAAACATCTTTTCTCGTTTACGATGTGGATATAAGTAGATCTCTAGGGTTTTGAATTTTCTACAACAGCAGATGGTCAAGCTAGAAGCAGATAATAGTTAACGCTTTCCCTCTACCAGATCAGAACAACGTGAGCCTCCGGCCCATTGGAGAATTAAAATTAGTGATTACAAAGAGCTGTTAACCCTGTAGGGTGCGGGGGCCTCCAATAACCCCGGACGGGCCTAGATTGGGCCTGTATTGGGCTCCGCTAGGCCGCAAATCCTCTCTAGGTGCTAGGAGTGGGCTGGGAAGGCAGCTAATGGGTTTAGATTGACTTGTGCCCTCTGCTATCTTCTTGACACTTCATTTTATAGCTCTGGGGAATATAAAAAGACAGCAATCTGGCATTTAACAATGAGCATGTGGAAAACAATTTTATAAGACTCAAGTTAATGAAGCTAATAAAGCTAGGCAGTTTTCTAGAAGCAAAACCAAATCAATATATGGTTTAATAAGGAGGTATAATCATATAAAACATATAATTAAATTAGGTCTTATGTGCACATATTGAACTAGAGCCCCCATTGGCTGTGATCAGGCTTTTTTTTTTCTTTTACAGGAAAAAGAAGGATAATCAAAGATTGGATAGAAAATTCCAACTGTAGGATGTTGTGGTCACTGATGACCCTATGGGGGTGGGGGTGGGGTGATCTTTTTTTAATTTAAGAATATCTAGGCATCCCTACTATATAAAAATGCCTTGTTGCTAGAATTATAGTGTTCTTGGAACACTAACTGCTGAAGCCATGTGTATACGCAGGTTAGGTTTTATCAATGCTGCTATAAACACAGCAATTTTCTGGCAATTTTCCTGTTTCGAATACAAAAATTATTTAACACATCAATACAACCTACCAAATATACATAAATGTATAACTGTTGGCGATAGCTTGCCTTACATCTGTTTGATCATTTTTACCATTAAAAGTTAGGATAATGTATGACCAGCACACGACTTGTGGCTTTTTGTTGTGAGAGAGAGACAAGTAGAACAACATAGAACATAATAATATAATTGGATTCCCCCTAAAGCACATGCAAGGATACTGTACAATCAAAATTGATCAAAATTGCAGTGAGCTGCATCTAAAGTGATCCCAAACTGACCCTGTCACTAAATTTCATATTTGTAAAAACCAATAGCATAGAAGCCAGCATTATAAAATACTATTTTAATGTTAAAATGTACGTCTTTCTTGCCATACAATAATAATAAAAAAATATATATATATATATGTATAGACTGTATATATATATATATATATATATATATATATACAGTCCAAAAGCGAGAGTGCCACAGGTCTTAAGAGGCGAATATACAGTGAAGATTTTCCTCAGGACAGCTTGTGCCTCATCAAAACATTGAAATAAAATCTTCACTGTGCATTCACCTCTCAAGACTCGTGAGTGCCACTCTCTCTTTTGGGCTGTATGTACTGCAGGCTCACTTTTGTACTCACAAAAGTGAGTACACCCCTCACATTTTTCGTAAATATTTTATTATATCTTTTCGTGACAACGCTGAAGAAATGACACTTTGCTACAATGTAAAGCAGTGAGTGTTCAGCTTGTATAACAGAGTCGATTTGCTGTCCCCTCAAAATAACTCAACACACAGCCATTAATGTATAAACTGCTGGCAACAAAAGTGAGTACACCCCTAAGTGAAAATGTCCAAATTGGGCCCAATTAGCCATTTTCCCTCCCCGGTGTCATGCGACTCGTTAGTGTTACAAGGTTTCAGGTGTGAATGGGGAGCAGGTGTGTTCAATTTGGTGTTATCGTTCTCACTCTCTCATACTTGTCACTGGAAGTTCAACATGGCACCTCATGGCAAAGAACTCTCTGAGGATCTGAAAAAAAGAATTGTTGCCCTACATAAAGATGACCTAGGCTATAAGAAGATTGCCAAGATCCTGAAACTGAGCTGCAGCACGGTGGCCAAGACCATACAGCTGTTTAACAGGACAGGTTCCACTCAGAACAGGCCTTGCCATGGTCGACCAAAGAAGTCGAGTGCTCGTGCTCAGCGTCATATCCAGAGGTTGTCTTTGGGAAATAGATGTATGAGTGCTGCCAGCATTGCTGCAGAGGTTAAAGGGGTGGGGGGGTCAGCCTGTCAGTGCTTAGACCATACACCGCACATTACATCAAATTGGTCTGCATGGCTGTCGCCTCTTCTAAAGATGATGCACAAGAAAGCCTGCAAACAGTTTGCAAAAGACAAGCAGACTAAGGACATGGATTACTAGAACCATGTCCTGTGGTCTGATGAGACCAAGATAAACTAATTTGGTTATGATGGTGTCAAGCGTGTGTGGCAGCAACCAGGTGAGGAGTAAAAATTCAAGTGTGTCTTGCCTACAGTCAAACATGGTGGTGGGAGTGTCATGGTCTGGGGCTGCATGATTGCTGCTGGCACTGGGGAGCTACAGTTCATTGAGGGAACCATGAATGCCAACATGTACTGTGACATACTGAAGCAGAGCATGATCCCCTCCCTTTGGAGACTGGGCCGCAAGGCAGTATTCCAACATAACGACCCCAAACAAACCTCCAGGATGAACACTGCCTTGCTAAAGAACCTGAGGGTAAAGGTGATGGACTGGCCAAGCATGTCTCCAGACCTAAACCCTATTGAGCATCTGTGGGGCATCCTCAGACGGAAGGTAGAGGAGAGCAAGGTCTTTAACATCCACCAGCTCCGTGATGTCGTCATTGAGGAGTGGAAGAGGACTCCAATGGCAACCTGTGAAGCTCTGGTGAACTCCATGCCCAAGAGGGTTAAGGCAGTGCTGAAAAATAGTGGTGGCCACACAAAATATTGACACTTTGCGCCCAATTTGGACATTTTCACTTAGGGGTGTACTCACTTTTGTTGCCAGCGATTTAGACATTAATGGCTGTGTGTTGAGTTATTTTGAGGGGACAGCAAATTTACACTGTTATACAAGCTATACACTCACTACTTTACATTGTAGCAAAGTGTCATTTCTTCAGTGTTGTCACATGAAAAGATATAGTAAAATATTTACAAAAATGTGAGGGGTGTACTCAGTTTTGTGAGATACTGTATATATATATATATATAGATAGATAGATAGATAGATAGATAGATAGATAGATAGATAGATAGATAGATAGATAGATAGATAGATAGATAGATCTACAGTGCCTTGCAAAAGTATTCACCCCTTGGTTTTTTACCTATTTTGTTACATTACAGCCTTTAGTTCAATGTTTTTTTAATCTGAATTATATGTGATGGATCAGAACACAATAGTCTAAGTTGATGAAGTAAAATTTAGAAAAATATATACATAAAACTATTTTTCAGAAATAAAAAAACTAATAATTGGCATGTGCGTATGTATTCACCCCCTTTGTTATGAAGCCCTTAAAAGCTCTGGTGCAACCAATTACCTTCAGAAGTCACATAATTAGTGAAATGATGTCCACCTGTGTGCAATCTAAGTGTCACATGATCTGTCATTACATATACACACCTCTTTGAAAGGCCCCAGAGGCTGCAACACCTAAGCAAGAGGCACAACTAACCAAACACTGCCACGAAGACCATGGAACTCTCCAAACAAGTAAGGGACAATGTTGTTGAGAAGTACAAGTCAGGGTTCGGTTATAAATAAATATCCAAATCTTTGATGATCCCTAGGAGCACCATCAAATCTATCATAACCAAATAGAAAGAACATGGCACAACAGCAAACCTGTCAAGAGACGGCCGCACACCAAAACTCACGGACCGGGCAAGGAGGGCATTAATCAGAGAGGCAGCACAGAGACCTAAGGTAACCCTGGAGGAGCTGCAGAGTTCCACAGCAGAGACTGGAGTATCTGTACATAGGACGACAATGAGCCGTACACGCCATAGAGTTGAGCTTTATGGCAGAGTGGCAAGAAGAAAGCCATTACTTTCAGCAAAAAACAAAATGGCACGTTTTGAGTTTGCAAAAACTTTGCATGTGGGAGACTCAGAAAATGTATGGAGGAAGGTGTTCTGGTCTGATGAGACTAAAATTGAACTTTTTGGCCATCAAAGAAAATGCTATGTCTGGCGCAAACCCAACACATCACATCACCCAAAGAACACCATCCCCACAGTGAAACATGGTGGTGGCAACATCATGCTGTGGGGATGTTTTTCAGCAGTCGGGACTGGGAAACTGGTCTGTGTGTGTGATTTGAGACTAGGATGGAGGTTCACCTTCCAGCAGGACAATGACCCCAAACACACTGCTAAAGCAACACTTAAGTGGTTTAAGGGGAAACATGTAAATGTGTTGGAATGGCCTAGTCAAAGCCCAGACCTCAATCCAATAGAAAATCTGTGTTTAGATTTAAAGATTGCTGTTGAAGGAGTTGGAGCAGTTTTGCAAGGAGGAATGGGCAATAATCCCAGTAGTAAGATGTGGCAAGCTCATAGAGACTTATCCAAAGCGACTTGGACCTGTGATAGCCGCAAAAGGTCGCTCTACAAAGTATTGACTTTAGGGGGGTGAATAGTTATGCACCTTTTCTGTTATTTTGTCCTATTTGTTGTTTGTGTCACAATAAAAAAAAAAAAAACATATTCAAAGTTGTGGGCATGTTCTGTAAATTAAATGATGCAAATCCTCAAACAATCCATGTTAATTCCAGGTTGTGAGGCAACAAAAACGAAAAATGCCAAGGGGGGTGAATACTTTTTCAAGGCACTATATAGATAGATAGATAGATAGATCTCTCTCTCTCTCTCTCTCTCTCTCTCTCTCTCTCTCTCTCTCTCTCTCTCTCTCTCTCTATATATATATATATATATATATATATACATACTTTTTTCATCAGTCTATTGGCCAGCTCACACTGTTGGCTTATGCCAAGAGCAAAAGCTGGAGGAGATGGTGAGCTTACTCTGGAGCATACAGCTCACCGATGTGCAAATTCTGGTGCTGCTCTGCATTGAAACCAATCCGCTTCCAGTTTTTTTTGTCAAAGCTTAATTGAATAAGCTGAAGTTAGAAGCTGATTGGCTACTATGCACAGCTGCACCAGATGTTGCACTCTCCACTGTATCAAAGGTTTAAATATTAGTGCACACTGCAAAGAAACAAAAATTGCAGTTTACATGGTTTAGGACAGGCACAGATGGGCTGATTTACTAAAGGTTTTAAGAATTTTCACAGCAAATACCCCTTTAATTTTTTCATCTTCACTTACAACACTTCAAGTATTCCTGTGCATGCAACAGACTGATGTGCGTGTATGATGGTGCTGGACTGATAGAATGAGCAATTGTTTCTGATGGATATACAGTGGAGTGTACCCACAACTAGGGTGACCACATTTCCAAACTGCCATTCAGGGACCCCCCCCCCCCCCCCCCCCCCCCAAAGATGATTTTTGACAATTTTTTTGCCGATTTTTGGGGCAGGGGCGTATGAAATCAGTGGGCCCATGTGCAAGATCAAAAGTGGGCATCAAGAAGAACAACAATATGGCGCGCAAAGCGCGTTGTGGTGAACAGTGGTCATGTCTTAAATTGTGTTAAATATAGTGGGATGCACAGGAGAACAGTGGGATGGACAGGGGGACCGTGGGATGGACAGGGGGACCGTGGGATGGACAGAGGGACAGTGGGATGGACAGAGGGACCGTGGGATGGACAGGGGGACAGTGGGATGGACAGGGGGACCGTGGGATGGACAGGAGGACCGTGGGATGGACAGAGGGACCGTGGGATGGACAGGGGGACCGTGGGATGGACAGAGGGACCGTGGGATGGACAGGGGGACCGAGGGATGGACAGGGGGACAGTGGGATGGACAGGGGGACAGTGGGATGGACAGGGGGACCGAGAGATGGACAGAGGGACCGTGGGATGGACAGGGGGACTGTGGGATGGACAGAGGGACAGTGGGATGGACAGAGGGACAGTGGGATGGACAGGGGGACTGTGGGGTGGACAGAGGGACCGTGGGATGGACAGGGGGACAGTGGGATGGACAGGGGGACAGTGGGATGGACAGGGGGACCGTGGGATGGACAGAGAGACAGTGGGATGGACAGAGGGACCGTGGGATGGACAGGGGGACCGTGAGATGGACAGGGGGACAGTGGGATGGACAGAGGAACCGTTGGACAGTGGGATAGACAGGGGAACCGTGGGACATTGGGATGGACAGGGGAACCGTGGGACAGTGGAGTGGATAGGGGGACCATGGGATGGACAGGGGGACCGTGGGATGGACAGAGGGACCGTGGGATGGACAGGGGGACCGTGGAATGGACAGGGGGACAGTGGGATGGACAGGGGGACCGTGGGATGGACAGAGGGACCGTGGGATGGATAGGGGGACTGTGGGTTGGACAGAGGGACAGTGGGATGGACAGGGGGACTGTGGGGTGGACAAAGGGACAGTGGGATGGACAGGGGGACACTTACACATACAGAGTTGTCTCTGACTGTCTCCCCGACCTCTCGGTTCTCACTTAATCCTAGTAGGCTCTCCCTGCCAGACTCTTCTTCCTCGTCGCTGTCCTGGGACGAGGTGAGCGTCCCCTCTGCGCTTCCTGTCTGCAATGTCAGTGAGAAGAGAATCCGCGGGGCTGCTGCGCTGGAAACTACACTTCCCAGCGTGCAGCACGGCACACGGAGCCCTCCATAGAGATGACTGGGGGAGGTGGCTAGTGTTGTGTAGCTTGTCTGAGGCTGAGCGGAGCGGACATGCTCCCTGCCGGAGCAGAGTGGACCTGCCCAAGCCGAGCCGACCTGGCCCCGGCACGAGCCAAGCAGATCCGCCCCCTGTCCGAGCTGTTTATTAGTGTGGCCGTGTGTCCTTATTTCATTCCGGGACACTGTATTGTCCCGGAATACAGTGCTGGACTCAGGTGCGCGCCCGAAAGGTAACCCCTCGAGAGAGAGCTTCTCCTAGGGGGTTATACGATGCAGGAAGAAGCAAACAGCACTGCCGGGGAACCGCAGAAGTCGAGGATTGGGGCCACTGTGTGCAAAACAAACTGCACAGTGGAGGTAAGTATGACATCTTTCTTATTTAAAAAAAAAAACAAAACAAGGCCTTACAATCACTTTAAGGACTGATGGTGGTAACCACTGCTATAAATTAACCTTTCAACAGATTATCAGCTCCTGGATTTTTATTAAGGAAAACTCAAGTGTCACAGATTGTATCACTTGTGTATCGGTGTTTTTTCTAATGGTTATTGGTGAAGAGCATCAGATACAACCAACGTGTTTCAAGGATACAGCGGGCAAAATAAGTATTGAACACGTCACCATTTTTCTAGGTAAGTCTATTTCTAAAGGTGCTATCGACATGAAATTTTCACCACATGTCTGTAACAATCCATGCAAACCATTCATACAAAGAAACCAAAACAAATAAGTTCAGAAATTAAGTTATTTGTAATAAAATGGAATGACACAGGGAAAAAGTATTGAACACGCTAACTGAAATTTATTTAATACTTGGTACAAAATCCTTTGTTGGTAATGGCAGCTTCAAGTCGCCTCCTGTATAGAGAAACTAGTCGCATGCATTGCTCAGGTGTGATTTTGGCCCATTCTTCCACACAAACAGTCTTCAAATCTTGAAGCTTTTGTGGGCCTCTTCTATGAACTCTGATCTTTAGTTCTTTCCATTGATTTTCTATTGGATTCAAATTAGGTGATAGGCATGGCCATTCTAGCAGCTTTATTTTCTTTCTTTGAAACCAACTGAGGGTTTCCTTGGCTTTGTGATTGGGATCATTGTCTTGCTGAAATGTCCACCCTAGTTTCATCTTCATCATCCTTGTAGATGGCAGCAGATTTTCATTAGTACATTTCTTGGTCTTGATACATTTTTCCATTCATCCTTCCTTCAATGACATAAAGTTTGCCAGTACTGTATACTGAAAAACAACCCCACACCATGATGTTCCCACCTCCAAACTTCATGGGGGTGTTTTTATGGTAATGTGCAGTGCCATTTGACCTCCAAACATTGTGTGTATTGTGGCATTCAAAGAGTTCAATTTTGGTCTCATCTGACCAGGCTATATTCTCCCTGTATTCCATGAGCTTGTCTAAATGTTATGCAGCAAACTTTAAACAAGCTTCAACATGCTTTTTCTTCAGCAATGGAAGTCTTGTGTAGTGAGCGTGCATACAGGCCATGACGGTTAAGTGCATTACTTATTGTTTTTGAAACAATTATACCTGCTAATTCCAGGTCTTTTTGAAGCTCTCCACAAGTAGGTCCTTGGCTTTTGGACAACTCTTCTGATAATTCTTTTCACTCCTCTGTCAGAAATCTTGCGAGGAACACCTGGTCCTGTCGAGTTTATGGTGAAATGATGGTCTTTCCACTTCCGAGTTATGGCCCCAACAGAGCTCACTGGAACATTCAGGAGTTTAGAAATCCTTCTATAACCAATGCCATTAGTATGTTTTGCAAAAATAAAGTTTCAAAGTTCTTGAGAGAGCTCTTTGCTTTTACCCATCATGAGATGTTTCTTGTGTGACACTTCGGTAATGAGCCACCTTTTAATAGGCCATCAGTTGAGACTGAACCAGCTGATATTAATTTGCACTGACAAGGGGCGGGATTGCTTTCTGATTACTGATAGATTTCAGCTGGTGTCTTGGCTTTCCATGCCTTTTTTGCACCTTCTTTTCTTCGTTATATTGTAATTCTTCTAACATCCATTGCTCAAGCCCTGAAGAAGTGAGGGGAGGCTCTTTCCCCCGAAATGTGTTGGTTGTACCTGATGCTCTGAACCAATAAATGTTTTAAAAATACTTTTTAAGTGATGATATCCTTTATACTAGCCACTCCTCAAAATACACCATGCACCAGACTTGACCACAGAGACTGTCTCCTTCTTTGGCTCAGCAACTGTACTGGGTTAATTGGACCTTTATTTTCTATTGGACCATTATTGTCCATGGAAAGATCCAGCACATGTTCCAAAATTCAAGGAAGGCTGAAAGCAGTGAAGGAGAAAAATGGTTTGCTGGCTTGGGACAGGTTGGGCAGTGTACATTGTGTGGTATACACTCATAGCTCCCAACTGTCCCTGATTCCAGGGGACTGTCCCTGATTTGGAGCAATGTCCCTCTCTCCCTCATTCCTCCTCATTTGTCCCTCATTTTGGTCTGATCTATATAGTTGTATATAAAATGCACTTTTTATCTTTCAAAAAGTGATTCCCAGTGCTAAACCTTATTTATTTATTTCAGGTACTTATATAGCATCGTCAATTTACGCAGCGCTTTACATATACATTGTACATTCACATCAGTCCCTACCCTCAAGGAGCTTACAATCTAAGGTCCCTAACTCACATTCATACATACTAGGGACAATTTTAGACAGGATCCAATTAACCTACCAGCATGTCTTTGGAGTGTGGGAGGAAACCGGAGTACCCGGAGGAAACCCACACAGGCACAGGGAGAACATGCAAACTCCAGGCAGGTAGTGTTGTGGTTGGGATTCAAACCAGCAACCCTTCTTACTGCTAGGTGAGAGTGCTACCACTACACCACTGTGCTGCCCAACCTTTCATCCAAATTCTAAATTGCTGCATTTGTACATTTTAAAAGCCAATATAAAGGAATAGTAGTGGTAAAAATATCCCTTGTGGATTTATATTAACCTTTTTTTTTTCTTTAATTCTCCTTTAAGGGGGTGTGGCAGGGGGCGTGTCCTATGCCTACATACGTTTGGTAGTAGGTGTCCCTCATTCCCATTTCAATATGTTGGGAGGTAAGTACACTGTGATTTACAAATCTGGAAGAGAGGGTGAGTGAGGGGCAGAATCCATTGTGTGCAATTAAAGCAGTAGTTATGTCTGCCAAAAAAAAAAAGTCCCCCTGCGGGGTAATAAAATAATGTGCTATTATGCATTGCAAATGAGCACATTATTAAAAACGTACTTACTTACCTAGTGGCACACTGTCACTGCTGTCAGGGCTTCCATCTTCACCCGGCTTTCCTTCTTGGTTTGTGGACTCCGGCCGTTTGAATGGCCGAGCTGCGATAACGTCACTCCCACGCATGCACACGGGAGCCATGGTCACAGCACAGTGCTCTGGATTAACAGCACACTCAGTAATATTCCATCTATGTCCACTCGCACAGTCTCTTGAGGAGGATTGGGAGAATGTCAGCTGGAGAACTAACAGAAATGAGACTGTACTATGAAATGTGCTCAGATACTGTTGCTCAAGGTTTTTGTTTAGCAGGCATCTGTTACATAGTTCAGCTTGATGGAGGTTTTGAGTACTGAGCTCCAGGGCTCCTAACAGTGCATCAGTCATACTTGGTGAGCTCTTCCTTTTGGTACTTGTATGTACGAAACTCACTCAGGAAATGCACTGGACCCAATTTACTAAAGTGTGAAATGAGGTGAAGTAAAGAGCACCTTTGTGCCCTTGAAGCATCCAATCGTGTGTGTGTGGGGGGGGGGGAGGGAAAAACTGAGCTCCTGCACGTGATTGAACTGAACATGGGTACACTTCATGTCAATATATTTCATGGTACTCTTTGGCAAATCACACTTTTACCTACTTCACTGTTTTTCACCTCGCTTTACCACTTTAGTAAATTGGGTGCAATTACTTAAAGTGTTACTAAACCCACAACAGTAAAATCAGTCTGTATATGCAGTAAAGTATGCTTGTTATACTCTCTGTGGAACCTAAGGGGTTAATCCTGTGCATTGTGTAAAAAGGCTGTTTGATCCTGTCTTCTCTGATCCTCCCCTTCTTTTACTGTCCCCAAGCCATCTCCTGATAAGACAGAGCCTTTGGAGTCACTCTGCACATGCTCAATTTGGTGTGTACTGCTGGAGAGTTTGTTTTCCCTTTGGGAGGGTGCATGTGATTAGCACAGGGCCAATCTGCACTGTTAAGACAGAGGGTCAGGGGTGCTGCAGCCTCATAGAACAAACAGAGTAGAATGAAAACTCCTCCTACAAGCTTTAACCAGACACTGATTTATTTATTTTTTGAAACAGAAAAACCATTAAGTGAATAAAAAACATGCATGTGAAACACACACTAAAAAGTGAACTTAAGGGTGTGCTTTAGTGCACCCCCGAAGGGGTAGGACCTCTACCCTGATCCCCCGGGGTGCAAGGCTTCTGACAGGGACAGAAGTTTACAATGGTCCCCCTACCTAGAAGGCCTGGCAGACCCCATTCTTCTAGGTCAGCCAAAGCCAACCATTGAATATTTGGTTGAGGGACTCTCCAGAAGAGAGACCCTCCCCAGGGGCAGGGAAGGAAGGAGGAGGGCCACACATCTTCCCCTAGACGTCAGGGCAAGCCCGAGGACTCACACCCTTCATCTAGTGAGAAAACACACACAAAAGTGAAAGAAGTGACAAAACAGTGGGAGAAAAAGAAATAAAATAAATAAATGGCCGTGCAATAGTGCACTGGATAACAAAAATTGCCCAGCCCTAAAAGTTGCAGTGCAGAAAATAAGCTTTAGTGGCTGTGACCATGTGCCTGTTCACACAGTGGGGTCCCACACCCAAGTGTTACTAAGAGCACCCAGAGGGCGACCACTTCCAGGGGGGTACAGACATGGTAGATCCACTCAAAGCAGGAGGTGCTGGGTTCTTCCAGTTTTCCCGGGCGGGTTACTCTTCTGTCCCTTCTGCCTGTGGGTGCCCCGATTTCTGTCCCAGTCGGTACTAACCTTCCAAGCACCTATCACCCCAGCAGGAATACATAGCCAGGCCCAGCGCCAGCATAAGGAAGCCTGAGTGCGCCAGGAGAGGGTGGGCGCTAATGCTGGGGGTCCCTAAAGAAGAGCTTATGCTGGTGCCAGCAGCAGAAGATACAGATACACCAGGTAAAGTAATTGCCGGGAACCGCAGCACAAGGATTACTCCGGATCAGCACGAAAATCATCAAATAGTCCCGGCGGAGTAATCCTTGTGCTGCGGCTCCTGTTTTACATTACCCAGTGTATCTGTATAGAAGTGGAAGTTGGAACTCAGATTAGATTGTCAGAACTGCTGAATAAAGATAAGAATTTACTCCTGATAACATTAACTATTCATGTTCCTCCCCCGGCCACCAGCTGAGCAGATGGAGTGCAGAGCCACAGTCTGGATCACCACAGGAAGTAAGCACTTGAGCCCCGGGGGTTAAATAGTGTTCCTTCTTCTGGATTTGGATTGCTGCAGACAAGAGATTACTCCACAGAATATACTGACATGGCTGAACAGCCTTAAACCTCGTACACATGATTGATCGGATTGTTGGCCAACAGAGCGTCAGACTTTTGTCAAAAGGGCGTGTGCCAGGATCTTGTCTTGCATACTAATGGCACACAATTGTCAGCCAACAAACACGAACACAGTGACGTACTACGTGGAATTTCAGCTCTTGGTCGCCACCCTTTGGGCACCTTTTGCTAATCTTGTGTTTGGTGATCATTGATTCTGAGCTTGCGTGTTTGTACTTTGGACTTTTATGTGACGGACTTGTGTACAGTAGATACAAAAATCTGACAACAGATCGTTGTCCGGTGAAAATTTACTAGCCTGCCATCCAACATTTGCTGGCCGAAAGTTGGACAACAATTGTCTGAAGGAGCGTACTAACGGTCGGATTTTAGGCCAACAGTCTGTTATCACGCAATCCCCTTCCATAAATTCTATCGTGTGTACAAGGCTTTTGCCTGAGTTCACATTTGTGTGATGTTAGACATCGCAAGTGATTCGCACCCGCACTGCGGTGTGGAACGCATGCGATGTCTGTGCAATGCGAGTTCAGTCATACAGTTGTATACAGTTGTATGGCTGAACTCGCATTAGATTTGTAGGAAAATAGTGCACAGTCTTGTTTTTCCCCGCACATGGGTGTTCTCACCTATGAGATCCGATTCCTGTGTGAGTTCACAGTTCGCACTGCGATCTGTGAACCGATCTGGGGCTGTCATTCACATTGTAATGACACCCGCAGCGGTTCGCAGAGGGCAGTGTGAACTGCCTGCGGGAGAGGTGCGATGCGGGAACCGGCACTGGAATCGCGCTGGTTTCCAAATCGCATATGTGTGAACCTAGACTCAGGGCTCGTTTACACATGTGGTGCCCTCTGAAGAGCAGTCCATGTTTGGATTGCTCTTCAGAGGGAATTTTACAGGCAGGGAGGAGGTGTTATATCACCTCCTCACCACCTGTTCAAACCCCACAGCAGCACCCCACAACTGAATGCATTGCACACGGATGCAGGAAACCCCCATTCACTTGGATGGGCCACATTCAGTAGGCATTACTGCTCCCTGAACCCAACAGTGCAGACAATTTTTGCTGCATTGTGATACAAAGAATTTGGGCTATTTCTTGTGCACACCCCCCCTCTGCTGCCTTTGCAGCTTAAGAGGAACAGTTGGGTAGCAGTAAAAACACAGCTCAACCTCTATTTTTTTCACCCCAACCACAAGTGTAAACGAAGTCACAGAGCACTCTGAAGAGTAATCCACGGTGGATCATTTTTTAAAATTATTTGACAGGTGGTGAAGAAGCATTATGGTTTCTGCTCACCACCTGTTTTTAACCCCTAAAATCCCATGCCACTGTGCTGTAGCCATGTGCATTGCACACAGTTACTGCACAGCCCCATTCAGTTGAATGGGTCGAATTAAGCAAGCGCAGTGCCATAGGCTAGTGGGCTTTTTCACTTGGGCGATCCTGCCGGCAGACTCCAGCGGGGGATCGATCTGCTAATCTCCACTGAACAGGCAGATGACAGGTTTGTCCCCGCTCTCCCTTTTCATCCGAAATAGGGTCACCATCCGTCTGGACAAAACGGACAGAATCGGATCGCATAGCGGCGGGTGTCAGCGGACATGTCACCACTAACATCCGCCGCTCCATAGAGGTGAATGGAGGCTCCGATTAGGTCCACTTGAAAAACTGACAGGCGGACCCAATCAGAAAGCCCGTGTGAAAGAGGCTTTAGTGTTCGGGTTTGGCTTGAAGAAAAGGTGGCAACCCTAGAACAGATATTACACTTGATCCTAGCCAAAAGCATACCTCCCAACATTTTGAGATGGGAATGAGGGACACCTACTAACAAATGTATGTAGGCATAGGACACGCCCCCTGCCACACCCCCTTAACCACTTGACGACCGCCTCACGCCGATTTACGTCGGCAAGGTGGCACGGACAGGCAAAATCACGTACATATACGTGATTTGCCTTCCGCGGGTGGGGGGTCCGATCGGACCCCCCCCCGGTGCCCGAGGCGGTCGTCTTTTGTCCAGCGGCGATCAGAGGTGAGGGGGAGGCCATCCGTTCGTGGCCCCCCCCTCGCGATCGCCGCCGGCCAATCACATCATTCCTTTGCTGCTGTATGCTAAACAGCAGCAAAGGAAATGATGTCATCTCTCCTCGGCTCGGTAATTTCCGTTCCGGCCCGAGGAGAGAAGACAGGTATGTGAGTGCACAACACACTACACACACACAGTAGAACATGCCAGGCACACAAAACACCCCGATCCCCCCCCCCCCGATCGCCCCCCGATCCCCCCCCAATCACCCCCCCCCCCGTCACAAACTGACACCAGCAGTTTTTTTTGGTTTTTTTTGTTTTTTTTTTCTGATTACTGCATTGGTGTCAGTTTGTGACAGTTACAGTGTTGGGACAGTTAGTATTACCCCCCTGTAGGTCTAGGGTACCCCCCTAACCCCCCCTAATAAAGTTTTAACCCCTTGATCACCCCCTGTCACCAGTGTCGCTAAGCGATCATTTTTCTGATCGCTGTATTAGTGTCGCTGGTGACGCTAGTTAGGGACCTAAATATTTAGGTTCGCCGTCAGCGTTTTATAGCGACAGGGACCCCCATATACTACCGAATAAAGGTTTTAACCCCTTGATTGCCCCCTAGTTAACCCTTTCTCCACTGATCACCGTATAACTGTTACGGGTGACGCTGGTTAGTTTGTTTATTTTTTATAGTGTCAGGGCACCCGCCGTTTATTACCGAATAAAGGTTTAGCCCCCTGATCGCCCGGCGGTGATATGCGTCGCCCCAGGCAGCGTCAGATTAGCGCCAGTACCGCTAACACCCACGCACGCAGCATACACCTCCCTTAGTGGTATAGTATCTGTACGGATCAATATCTGATCTGATCAGATCCATACTAGCGTCCCCAGCAGTTTAGGGTTCCCAAAAACGCAGTGTTAGCGGGATCAGCCCAGATACCTGCTAGCACCTGCGTTTTGCCCCTCCGCCCAGCCCACCCAAGTGCAGTATCAATCGATCACTGTCACTTACAAAACACTAAACGCATAACTGCAGCGTTCGCAGAGTCAGGCCTGATCCCTGCGATCGCTAACAGTTTTTTTGGTAGCATTTTGGTGAACTGGCAAGCACCAGCCCCAGGCAGCGTCAGGTTAGCGCCAGTACCGCTAACACCCACGCACGCACCGTACACCTCCCTTAGTGGTATAGTATCTGATCGGATCAATATCTGATCAGATCTATACTAGCGTCCCCAGCAGTTTAGGGTTCCCAAAAACGCAGTGTTAGCGGGATCAGCCCAGATATCTGCTAGCACCTGCGTTTTGCCCCTCTGCCCGGCCCAGCCCAGCCCACCCAAGTGCAGTATCGATCGATCACTGACACTTACAAAACACTAAATGCATAACTGCAGCGTTTGCAGAGTCAGGCCTGATCCCTGCGATCGCTAACAGTTTTTTTGGTAGTATTTTGGTGAACTGGCAAGCACCAGCCCCAAGCAGCGTCAGATTAGCGCCAGTACCGCTAACACCCACGCACGCACCGTACACCTCCCTTAGTGGTATAGTATCTGAACAGATCAATATCTGATCCGATCAGATCTATACTGGCGTCCCCAGCAGTTTAGGGTTCCCAAAAACGCAGTGTTAGCGGGATCAACCCAGATACCTGCTAGCACCTGCATTTTGTCCCTCCGCCCGGCCCAGCCCACCCAAGTGCAGTATCGATCGATCACTGTCACTTACAAAACACTAAATGCATAACTGCAGCGTTCGCAGAGTCAGGCCTGATCCCTGCAATCGCTAACAGTTTTTTTGGTAGCTTTTTATTGAACTGGCAAGCGCCAGCGGCCTAGTACACCCCAGTCGTAGTCAAACCAGCACTGCAGTAACACTTGGTGACGTGGCGAGTCCCATAAGTGCAGTTCAAGCTGGTGAGGTGGCAAGCACAAGTAGTGTCCCCCTGCAACCAAGAAGACAAACACAGGCCCGTCGTGCCCATAATGCCCTTCCTGCTGCATTCGCCAATCCTAATTGGGAACCCACCGCTTCTGCAGTGCCCGTACTTCCCCCATTCACATCCCCAACCAAATGCAGTCGGCTGCATGAGAGGCATTTTCTTTATGTCCTCCCGAGTACCCCTACCCAACGAACCCCCAAAAAAGATGTCGTGTCTGCAGCAAGCGCGGATATAGGCGTGACACCCGCTATTATTGTCCCTCCTGTCCTGACAATCCTGGTCTTTGCATTGGTGAATGTTTTGAACGCTACCATTCACTAGTTGAGTATTAGCGTAGGGTACAGCATTGCACAGACTAGGCACACTTTCACAGGGTCTCCCAAGATGCCATCGCATTTTGAGAGACCCGAACCTGGAACCGGTTACAGTTATAAAAGTTAGTTACAAAAAAAGTGTAAAAAAAAAAAAATATATATAAAATAAAAAAAAATAGTTGTCGTTTTATTGTTCTCTCTCTCTCTATTCTCTCTCTCTTGTTCTGCTCTTTTTTACTGTATTCTATTCTGCAATGTTTTATTGTTATTATGTTTTATCATGTTTGCTTTTCAGGTATGCAATTTTTTATACTTTACCGTTTACTGTGCTTTATTGTTAACCATTTTTTTGTCTTCAGGTACGCCATTCACGACTTTGAATGGTTATACCAGAATGATGCCTGCAGGTTTAGGTATCATCTTGGTATCATTCTTTTCAGCCAGCGGTCGGCTTTCCTGTAAAAGCAATCCTAGTGGCTAATTAGCCTCTAGACTGCTTTTACAAGCAGTGGGAGAGAATGCCCCCCCCCACAGTCTTCCGTGTTTTTCTCTGGCTCTCCTGTCTCAACAGGGAACCTGAGAATGCAGCCGGTGATTCAGCCAGCTGACCATAGAGCTGATCAGAGACCAGAGTGGCTCCAAACATCTCTATGGCCTAAGAAACCGGAAGCTACGAGCATTTTATGACTTAGATTTCGCCGGATGTAAATAGCGCCATTGGGAAATTGGGGAAGCATTTTATCACACCGATCTTGGTGTCATCAGATGCTTTGAGGGCAGAGGAGAGATCTAGGGTCTAATAGACCCCAATTTTTTCAAAAAAGAGTACCTGTCACTACCTATTGCTATCATAGGGGATATTTACATTCCCCGAGATAACAATAAAAATGATTAAAAAAAAAAAAAAAAAAAAAATGAAAGGAACAGTTTAAAAATAAGATAAAAAAGCAAAAAAAATAATAAAGAAAAAAAAAAAAAAAAGCACCCCTGTCGCCCCCTGCTCTCGCGCTAAGGCGAACGCAAGCGGCGGTCTGTCGTCAAACGTAAACAGCAATTGCACCATGCATGTGAGGTATCGCCGCGAAGGTCAGATCGAGGGCAGTAATTTTTGCAGTAAACCTCCTCTGTAAATCTAAAGTGGTAACCTGTAAAGGCTTTTAAAGGCTTTTAAAAATGTATTTATTTTGTTGCCACTGCACGTTTGTGCGCAATTTTAAAGCATGTCATGTTTGGTATCCATGTACTCGGCCTAAGATCATCTTTTTTATTTCATCAAACATTTGGGCAATATAGTGTGTTTTAGTGCATTAAAATTTAAAAAAGTGTGTTTTTTCCCCAAAAAATGCGTTTGAAAAATCGCTGCGCAAATACTGTGTGAAAAAAAAAAAATGAAACACCCACCATTTTAATCTGTAGGGCATTTGCTTTAAAAAAATATATAATGTTTGGGGGTTCAAAGTAATTTTTTTGCAAAAAAAAAATAACTTTTTCATGTAAACAATGAGTGTCAGAAAGGGCTTTGTCTTCAAGTGGTTAGAAGAGTGAGTGATGTGTGACATAAGCTTCTAAATGTTGTGCATAAAATGCCAGGACAGTTCAAAACCCCCCCAAATGACCCCATTTTGGAAAGTAGACACCCCAAGCTATTTGCTGAGAGGCATATCGAGTCCATGGAATATTTTATATTGCGACACAAGTTGCGGGAAAGAGACAAATTTTTTATTTTTTTTTTGCACAAAGTTGTCACTAAATGATATATTGCTCAGACAGGCCATGGGCATATGTGGAATTACACCCCAAAATACATTCTGCTGCTTCTCCTGAGTACGGGGATACCACATGTGTGAGACTTTTTGGGAGCCTAGCCGCGTACGGGACCCCGAAAACCAAGCACCGCCTTCAGGCTTTTTAAGGGCGTGAATTTTTGATTTCACTCTTCACTGCCTATCACAGTCTCGGAGGCCATGGAAAGCCCAGGTGGCACAAAACCCCCCCAAAATGACCCCATTTTGGAAAGTAGACACCCAAAGCTATTTACTGAGAGGTATAGTGAGTATTTTGCAGACCTCACTTTTTGTCACAAAGTTTTGAAAATTGAAAAAAGAAAAAAAAAAAGTTTTTTCTTGTCTTTCTTCATTTTCAAAAACAAATGAGAGCTGCAAAATACTCACCATGCCTCTCAGCAAATAGCTTGGGATGTCTACTTTCCAAAATGGGGTCATTTGGGGGGGTTTTGTGCCACCTGGGCATTCCATGGCCTCCAAAACTGTGATAGGCAGTGAAGAGTGAAATCAAAAATTTTCACCCTTAGAAATCCTGAAGGCGGTGCTTGGTTTTCGGGGCCCCGTACGCGGCTAGACTCCCAAAAAGTCCCACACATGTGGTATCCCCATACTCAGGAGAAGCAGCTAAATGTATTTTGGGGTGAAATTCCACATATGCCCATGGCCTGTGTGAGCAATATATCATTTAGTGACAACTTTGTGCAAAAAAAAAAAAAAAAGTGTCACTTTCCCGCAACTTGTGTCAAAATATAAAATATTCCATGGACTCAATATGCCTCTCAGCAAATAGCTTGGGGTGTCTACTTTCCAAAATGGGGTCATTTGGGGGGGTTTTGTGCCACCTGGGCATTCCATGGCCTCCGAAACTGTGATAGGCAGTGAAGAGTGAAAGCAAAAATTTACACCCTTAGAAATCCTGAAGGCGGTGCTTGGTTTTCGGGGCCCCGTACGCGGCTAAGCTCCCAAAAAGTCCCACACATGTGGTATCCCCATACTCAGGAGAAGCAGCAGAATGTATTTTGGGGTGCAATTCCACATAGGCCCATGGCCTGTGTGAGCAATATATCATTTAGTGACAACTTTTTGTAAATTTTTTTTTTTTTTTTTGTCATTATTCAATCACTTGGGACAAAAAAATAAATATTCAATGGGTTCAACATGCCTCTCAGCAATTTCCTTGGGCTGTCTACTTTCCAAAATGGGGTCATTTGGGGGGGGTTTGTACTGCCCTGCCATTTTAGCACCTCAAGAAATGACATAGGCAGTCATAAACTAAAAGCTGTGTAAATTACAGAAAATGTACCCTAGTTTGTAGACGCTATAACTTTTGCGCAAACCAATAAATATATGCTTATTGACATTTTTTTTACCAAAGACATGTGGCCGAATACATTTTGGCCTAAATGTATGACTAAAATTTCGTTTATTGGATTTTTTTTATAACAAAAAGTAGAAAATATCATTTTTTTTCAAAATTTTCGGTCTTTTTCCGTTTATAGCGCAAAAAATAAAAACTGCAGAGGTGATCAAATACCATCAAAAGAAAGCTCTATTTGTGGGAAGAAAAGGACGCAAATTTCGTTTGGGTACAGCATTGCATGACCGCGCAATTAGCAGTTAAAGCGACGCAGTGCCAAATTGGAAAAAGACCACTGGTCCTTAGGCAGCATAATGGTCCGGGGCTCAAGTGGTTAAAGAAGAATTATCCAAAAAAAAGTTAATTCAATCCACAAGGACTTTTTTGCTGCATATTTACTGATTCTCTGATTGGACAAGGGGGAGAATGTGACATTATGGCCACACCTCTCCACCTCATCCAATCATAGAACACCTTGTATACGTTGAAAAAATACAAGGTGTTCTGTGAATGGTGGCAGTGTCGACCCCCATGTAGGGTTGCCACCTTTTCTTCAAGCCAAACCCGAACACTTTTGAGGCCTGGGAAACGTTTGGGTGCCCCAAGGAGAGTAGTAATGAGATGGGCATAGCTTGCCCCAGCGAACATTGGGTGTAGCCTAATTGCTCTGGCTGACATCATAGCTCCAAACTGTCCCTGATTTCGAGGGACTGTCACTGATTTGGAGCAATGTCCCTCTGTCCCTCATTCCTCCTTATATGTCCCTCATTTTGGTCTGATCTATAGAGTTGTATATAAAATGCACTATTTATCTTTCAAAAAGTATTTCCCAGTGCTAAACCTTTCATCCAATTTCTAAATTGCTGCATTTGTAAATGTCAAAAGCCAATATAAAGTAATAGTAGTGGTAAAAAGCACTTGTGGGTTTAACCAATCATTTTTTTAAATACAATTCTCCTTTAAGGGAGTGTGGTAGGGGGTGTGTCCTATGCCTACATACTTTTGCTAATAGGTGTCCCTCATTCCCATTTCAGAAAGTTGGGAGATATGCTGACATCATCGCCCTGCCCCCCAGTGATATCAAACCTGTCCCCAGACAGCTGCCCACATCCCCCCAACGGCAACAGATTTGTGTGACTGTCTTGGTTACTTGAGGAGCCACAGCCCGGTCTGAATAATGTGTCCGAGTTTAAGTCCACCTGAAACCCGGAGACATGATTCAAAACCCGGATTGTTCGGGTAAATCCCGGACAGGTGACAACTCTACCCCATGTTCAGTATGTAGTGGGTCAGCTGCCCATCACAGGACCTGAAAGGTAGTGGTGATCACTGTAGCAGTGCAAACTATTATAATGATTGGCAGCTTTCACAGCACTTCATCAGGTATGACATATGCATATCCGGAGTTCAGCTCGAGGTTGGGTTCACACCAGTGCAAATTGGTTGCAGGTTTCCCTGCATCCAATTGGGGTGTCAGGAGACTGTGACCGGCTCTCAATGGAGCCGGTTCACACAGCTCCAAGATGGTTATGGAGCAGTTTTCAGAAGGGTTCTGTGCGTCTTCTGGTCCATTTCAGGTCCAAATCCAGCCAAAAATTTGGGCCTGATTCGTCCCTGAAACAGTGACCAGGGACGCACTGGACCCCTGCTGTGAGCCGCTCCGCACAGTAGTGTGAACCCAGCCTAAAAGGAAATCCATCATGATAGATGTATGTAGTCTGCTATCTTTCACCTCCATCTGAAAATACTAGTTGCCTGCCTGTCTAAATACTTTGAGTCACCCATCCAGGAGAAGCCTGCAGATCAGGAGAGAGTTGAATCAAAATCTCGAATTTGGGATGAGTAAAGCCTCATACACACGATCAAATTGTTGGCCAACAAAACCGTGAAATTTTGTCCGAAGGGCGTTGGTCTAAACTTGTCTTGCCGATCACGTGACTTCTTCAGATCCCCTGAAGAAGTCACGTGATTGGTGATGACACGCGTAGGGACGGAATAGGCTGTTTCACATTGCTAGACACAGAACGAGTTCGCTGCTCGTAGGAGAGAGGTTTGCTCTGCATTGTTTTTATGTGAGTACATCTACTTAAAGTTTTTTAATAAAGCATTACCTGGTTAAGACATACTTCACTATCAAGTACCTTTGTCCTGCAGATTCCTGTACATACATACCTGAGATGTGGAGGCTGAGCTAGGATCCGCTCTGGTCCAGGACCCCTAATAGGACCATAGCCACTTGTAATCAGCTGCCATTAGGATAACCCAACACCGGCAAGCGTGGATATAGGGACGCGATGGAGGCTCAGGACCTGGCATTTTAGCTACAATTCATGCGGTTGACCTAGCACCGCTAGGTAAGGGGCCACTGCTTACATTAGTGTTTTATGCACGAAAAGGACACTGAGTGAATTGCATCCCAGACACCCCACTGTTATTTTGTTGAATACACCAGAACTTGCTTTTGCATCTTCAATGACTTTTACACTGGCACTTTAAGTTTGCTGCACTTACTGGCATGTCATTGGTCATTTGTTTCACAGGCCAGCACAATATATTTTATATCACTATTATTGGGACATTTATTTATATTATTTATTATCCATATTGAGTTGGATTGATGTGTTTTATTTGCGATATCTAGATCACCTTTAAGCACTGGCACTTTGTACGTTTTGCACCTTTTATAAGGATATGTTTTTGATGGTTATTTCTGATTTATTCTATGTATTTTTATTTAGATTTATTCACATAAAGTAGTGTTTATGTCCCTTTGTGCACCTACACATGATTATCTAGATTTATATGTTTTTAGTGTCAACACTTATTTATGCGATTTTACATGCAATTTTTTTTGTCATTTAGTATATACCAACTGAAAAGGATTTTTTATGCACTTTTTTTCACATACACATGATGCTGATTATTAAGACTTGAATGTTTTTAGTGTCAACACTTATTTATGCGATTTATGCGATTTATTATGCGATTTTATGTCATTTTATTAATTGACCACAGACAGAGATGTACAGCTTTCTTCTGGTTAGCGCAGCACCTCCCCCCTATACCTCAGTTTGATTTTGGGCTTATGTCTGACCCTTGCTTCGGTGCATGCAGCTGTCCAGTCGCATGCGTGCGTTTTTACTATTTTTCTGAGTTCTTGTTTACTTTTCTTTTTCCAATTGGGTAGCGCAGGGATATTCTTATTACATTTCACAACGTGTTATTTATTATTGGCCTTGGAGTTATTGCTTTGATATTATTTTTTTGGTTGAATAATGATTTGATTTGTTATATTTTCTATATTTTTGGATGCATAGAATGCACTTTTTGGTTAAGTTCTATTGGCAGATAGCATGTCTAATTTTATTTGTTTTCTTTTTTTAATGCACAATAAAAAATTGTGTAGAATAATACTTGGCTATGTGTTTTACTTTAAATAACATTTTGGGAGTAGGCAGTTACATTTTAAAAAATACAATGTAAACTTGACAAGGGACACCAACATAATTGTATCTTTGATCTTAAAAACTACAGGATAATGGTGTTGTGGTAACTTGCCCAAATAAAAAAAAAAAAAAAAAAGCGTAATAATATTATTCTTGATATCACTAGAAAAAAAGTCTGAAAATTTGTTTGCAATAACTCCATCAGTATCACCAGCAAAGCAGCTTCATTATTATCCCATTAAAGAAGAAAAGAATTGTGCGCTGCATTTCGAGATTTCATAATTTGCCACGTCACGAATGTTAATTCTCCATTATGAATGCTAGTTTACAAGACCAACCGCTTCTGGCTCGTCCTTCCTTCCGAGCATGCGTGTTTGTATTTTGGATTTTGTCCAACGGACTTGTGTACACACGCTCGGAAAATCCGACAACACACATTTGTCCGCGGAAAATTTATAAACCTGCCATCCAACATTTGTCCACGGAAAGTTGGCCAACAATTGTCCGATGGAGCGTACATATGGTCGGATTTTCCGCCAACAGCCTGACATCACACATTTCCCCTCGGATAATCCGATTGTGTGTACGCGGCTTAAATCTGCCTGGATTCGGTTCAGGAACAGTTTTGTCAAGTTTCTCAAAGCTTGCAAACTTTGCAGTGAGTCCCATTCAAGCCTATGGAGGTGGGGGATGTATCTGATGTATCTTGTTATTCAATTCTTGCCATTTGTAAGGTAAAAAATCAAGCTATTGTCCAACAAAAGGTATAGGAAGCCAGGCACTGTCATGGGGGACATGTGCCAATGCCAAAATTAAAACAATTATTAAATATCTCCCCCTATACAGAGGTCAGTTCTCCCTATCACCAACATAGGCTGACAATATGGCTTCTGTGAGCCCACCGTTCTCTAGAAAAGTGGCTGGGTTATCAGTTTTTTCAAATTATTGTCTGGGACACTGCATTATAGTTCATTCCTTTTTTGCTGGCAGGAAATCTGCAAAGTTTTCACCCAAACCTTTGTGATTAATGATCTTTGCTAATTTAGGAATTCGCATCAACCCTAGAATTCACATCAACCTCATTCCTATCTCTAATGTGCATACTCTTTCCGAATTAGCAACTTAGGAGTTATTAAGCCATAGGATTGCCATGACAGCCAAAGAACTAGCATTTTCAGATGAAGATGTCACCAATAGTAATAGGCTCCATCCGTCTTCACTAAAAGATTCCTATAAAGTCCAGTGATCAGTGTGTTTGTCCTTTCACAACAATTAGATGGGTAAAAATAAGTGCTATGAAGCCATCTTTTTCTTTATCAACAGCTTTCCCTAAAAAGATTCACGTCCTGTAAATAAAACTTGACCTATAAGATGATGTACACTTCACACTTGGGCAAACAGGCTCTAATTTAGATTAATACGAAGTGCATCAATATGTGTTAATAAACATATTTCTTCTGTTTAATCAGTATTCTTTGGGCAACATTGAAAGATTACATTTTATTACAAGTTGTGTTGCCATATTTCACAGCAGGAATCCCAAGTGCTGTCCTGACCTTAATGATTACTACTATTGTTCTAATGTTGCAGAAGAAGAGGTAACAATTGCTTTTATCTGTTACCTGCCAGTTTTTATATCTTTCATTTTATTTATTTCCCTCTGATACAGCGCTAACAAGGATCAGCTTCATTTCGGTGCTAATTTAATGAATTGATGCAATGGGGTTGATTTCTCAAGGCTGGCCATAGATGGCTCGAATTTTGGCTGATTCCTGCTGAAGGCCCTGCAATCATCAACTGGATCAAAAAAAGTCAGTTTAAAGATTTATTTGAGTCAGGTGGTAAATTATCAGCTGAATAGCAGGTGCTGCAGCAGCTAAAGACAATACAATAACCGGCAGTGGGAATTCCTCCATCCACACTGTTTAGTGTGGGTTGAACAAGAGAAAATTGAGCCATGTATAGCTAATTAAAGGGCCATGTGTCCATATAAGGTCAATGATATCACAGGCATTCCTGCCCCTTTGGTACGGGAGGCTGTGGGGCAGGGAATGCTGATTGGTCTAGCAGGGATGCGGTTGCCACCTGTCCGGGATTCACCCGGGCAGTCCAGGTTTTGAATCATGTGTTCAGGTTTCAGGTGGACTGAAACCCGGACACATTATTCAGACAAGGCTGTGGCTCCCCAAGTAACCAAGATAGTCACACAAATCTGTTGCCGTCCGAGAGCTACAGACGGCTGTCTGGGGACAGGTTCGGCATCACTGAGGAGCAGGGAGATGATGTCAGTAAGAGCGATTTGGCCACACCCTCTGTTCACTGCAGCATGCTATATGCACTGCGTTACCACTCTCCTTGATGCACTCAAAGGTGTCCTAGGCCACTAAGGTGTTCGGGTTTGGCTTGGAAAAAAGGTGGCAACCCTAGATGCAATTATGTGACAGCTTCCCATGGGTTCTGCCTAGGGTTGCCACCTCATCCCTTTAAAATCAAACACATATGAATTACACAGGTTCTGTGGTTGCTTAAGGTGGTAATGAAACTTACTTGGTGCCTTATCTGCATTAAATTAGCCTCAGAACCTGTGTAATTCATCTATGTTTGGGTTTAAAGGGATGAGGTGGCAACCCTAGTTCGCCCTACCTGGGTTTGGACTAGTTTTGGACTGAACCCAGCTCAACCCTAGTCACGATCCGCATTGTAATGTACTTAACTGCAACGCATAGTAACACACTGTAGATGTGCATTGTTGTACTTTGCCATGCAAAATTTGATCACATTTGATCACAATGCATATCTACAGTGGGCCTCCCCCACGTGTCTCTTCCCCTGACTTCTTTGGCAAGATTAATGCCACAACTATCAACCCATCCACGCATGCCAGGGTGCTAGGTGTTATCCTGGACTTTGAATTCTCCTATAGAACCCACATCCAATCACTTTCCAAAGCTTGCCACATCTACCTCTGAAACATCTCCAAAATACGCCTCTTCCTAACCAATGGCATCACAAAGCTTCTTTTTTTTTTAAATTATTCTCTCTTTTATAATATAAATAAAGATACACAAATACATATAGTAAAAATCACGTTCTTATATCAAAATTCCTTATTACAGAAATTACTTACAATATACAGTTATTTTCCCTATCCCCCCCCCCCCCCAAAAAAAACAAACAAACAAACCCTCTCCTTCCCCATCCCCCTGAACCCTTAAACCTCCATCCAATTCCTCCAATCCTCAGATATTTTAAACTCCATCCATTTTCCCCATGTTCCAATAAATCTTTAATGAATCCTCCACTATATGAATTGTTTCTTCTATGGCTTTCACCATTTCCACCCTTACTACCCACTCCTTCATATTGGGCGCTTCTTGGGTTCTCCATAAGCTTGGGATCAAACCTTTAGCTGCATTTCGAAGGTATGGTACTAAGGTATTCTTGTATTGGCACACCGTCTTTCTCGTATCATGAAATAGACATTCCCAAGGATCATTCTGAATCCGTTCTCCCGTTATTTGGTGGATCACTGCTATAATTCTACCCCAGTAAGGTTGTATCTTTGTACATTCCCACCACAGGTGTGCAAAGGTCCCCGGGACACCACAAAGCTTCTAATTCACTCCCTGGTCATCTCTTGGCTTGACTACTGCAACTCCCTCTCATTGGCTTACTTCCCTTTAGGCCGGTGTCTTGCCGAGAAAGTTCCCCCGGCGGATAAGGACCCCCCTGTACTGCGCAGGCGCGGTGCTTGCGCAGTACGAACTACTAAGGAGACACCGAAAATAGCCGAACCTGAAAACCTTTAATCAGCTGTACACGGCGCCTGCGCCCTGGGTCCAGGTTCAAGCCCCACCATCCGAGTTGACCTAGAGGGAGAATAAAAAAGTGCAGCCGTGCCTGAAGCGTGGCGAGCGAAGCGAGCCCGCATGGGCCCTCTTACAGGCGCCGTGTACAGCTGATTTAGAACTATTCGCCTTCGGCTATTTCCGCCGGCTCGTACTGCGCAAGCGCTGTGCCTGCGCAGTACAGGGTGATCCTTATCCGCCGAGGGGAACTTTCTCGGCAGAACACCGGGTTCACACCTATGTGAATTGGATGTGGGTTTCCCCGCATCTAATTCGCATAGCAGGAGAATGTGACCGGCTCTCTATGGAGCCGGTTCACATATCTCCTTTGCGGCTGCGGAGCGCACTGCACAGAAACGCTTTGCGTCTTTCAGGCAAAGATTCGGCCCTGGTTCATCCCTGAAATGGAGAACTGGGACGGACAGTGCTCCTGTGCGATCTGCGGCTGGTTTAGGTGTGAAACAAGCCACAGTCCATCCTGAATGCTGCTGCCAGACTCATCCACCTTATCAACCAATCCCTCCAATGGCTTTCATTCACCTAATGAATTGGATTCAAAATTCTAACAACTCTTGTCACCATTTAAGTTACAATATAGTGACAATATAATAATTAATAATTATTATAGAGCACCACAAAGCACAGATTTGCACTGGGCATTGGGTTGCCTATTGTTAATAAAGATAGTGTGGGAGCTTTTTTCATGTCTTAACAACGCATTATTATACAGGATTTATATAGCGCCAACAGTTTGCGCAGCGCTTTACAACATGAGGGCAGACAGTACACTTACAATACAAATCAATACAGGAGGGATCAGAGGGCCCTGCTCATTAGAGCTTACAATCTAGAAGGGAGGGTCAAGTGGAAACAAAAGGTAATAACTGTGGGGGATGAGCTGATGGAAAAAATTAAAATACAGTTGTTAGGTGTGGGTAGGATAGGCTTCTCTGAAGAGAAGGGTTTTCAGGGATCTTCTGAAAGCTAATAAAGTAGGAGATAAGCGGACAGATTGGGGTAAGGAGTTCCATAGGATTGGAGAGGCTTTGGAAAAGGCCTGGAGGCGAGCATGGGAGGAGGTGACAAGGGAGCTAGAGAGCAGGAGGTCTTGAGAGGAACGAAGAGAGCGAGTAGGTTGGTATTTAGAGACTAAGCTAGTGATGTAGCTGGGGGCGAAATTGTGGATGGCTTTGTACGTAGTTGTTAGAATTTTGAAATTAATTCTTTGGCCAAGCGGAAGCCAGTGGAGGAAATGACAGAGAGGAGTGGCAGACACAGAGCGATTGGTAAGGTGGATGAGTCTGGCAGCAGCACTCATAATGGATTGAAGAGGTGATAGACTATGTAGAGGTAAGCCAATGAGAAGGGAGTTGCAGTAGTCGAGGCGAGAGATGACCAGTGAGTGAATTAAGAGCTTTGTTGTGTCATTGGTTAGAAAGGGGCGTATTTTGGAGATGTTGCGGAGGTTGAGGCGGTAGGATTTGGACAGTGATTGGATGTGTTGCTTGAAGGAGAGTTCAGAGTCTAGGACTACACCTAGAACCTTGGCATGTGAGGATGGGCTTATAGTTGTGCCATCGATTTTGACAGAGAGATCAGGGGAAGAGGCATATGGGGGAGGAAAAATTATAAGTTCGGTTTTGGCTAGATTGAGTTTAAGGAAGTGGTGTGACATCCAGACTGATATATCTGAGAGTAAATTACTGATGCGTGAGGAGACAGAGGGAGTGAGCTGAGGGGTAGAGAAATAGATTTGGGTGTCGTCAGCGTAGACGTGGTATTGGAAGCCATGGGAGGCTATCAGTTGACCCAGGGAGGCAGTGTAGATTGAAAATAGTAGAGGTCCAAGAACAGAACTCTGAGGGACCCCAACAGAGAAAGGAAGGAGGAGAGGAGGAAGTAGAGTTATTAGAAACGCTAAAGGTGCGGTTGGATAAGTAGGAAGAGAACCAGCGAAGTGTACAGTCACAGAGACCAAAGGCGTGTAGTTTTTTGAGGAGGAGGGGGTGGTCAAACGTATCAAAGGCAGCAGAGAGGTCCAGGAGTAGGAGTACAGAATAGTGTCGATTGGTTTTGGCCGTTAGTAGATCGTTTGTTAGTTTTAGGAGAGCAGTTTCTGTGGAATGTTGAGGATGAAATCCAGACTGAAGGGGATCGAGAAGGCCATTATCAGCGAGGTGGATGCTCAGTCGGTTGTAGACCAGACGTTCGAGGAGTTTGGATAAGAAGGGGAGCAAGGAGATGGGGCGTAGGTTGTTAAGATTGGATGGGTCCAGTGAGGGCTTTTTAAGTATGGGTCTGACAAGTGCATGTTTTAGAGAGTTAGGGAAGATGCCAGAAGAGAGGGAGAGATTGAAGATGTGGGTTAGAGAGTGTAGTATAGGGCCAGAGGGTGAACGTAGCATTTGCGAGGGAACAGGATCCAGAGGGCAGGTGGTAAGGTGGACATTAGCAAGTAGTTTAGCAACTTCGTCTGTAGTGGTGGGGTTGAAAGAGGGAAATAATGATTGTGCCTGTGGGCATGAAGTGTAAAGCGTGGAGGGTGTCGGCACAGTAGAGAGCGCGAATAGTATCAATCTTCTGTTTGAAGTGATTGGCGATCTCCTGTGCAGTGAGTGAGTTGGCGGGTGGAGGCGTTGGAGGACGAAGTAGAGAGTTGAAGGTGGAGAAGAGTTGACGGGGACAGGATGATAAGTTGCTAATGAGAGTGGTAAAATAAGTCTGCTTGGCAGAGAGGAGGCTGGAGTTGTATTTTTGGAGGGCAGATTTATATTGGTAGAAATCTCTCTGGGACTTAGTCTTACGCCACAGGCACTCCAGAGCACGACTACGTTTTTTCAGACTTCTAGTATCATCTCTTTGCCAAGGTAGAAGGGGTCTGGGCTTGATTCTGTGTGTAGTGAGGGGGGCAAGTGAGTTCAGTGAGGCTAGAAGTGAAGCGTTGTACACAGAAGTGGCTAGGTTGGTGCAGGATAGGGGTGAGATTTTGTCGTAGAGGTTGCTGATAGCAGAGAAGAGAAGGGTTGAGATGACGTAGGTTTCTGCGGGTAACTTTAGGGTGGTTGGAGGGAGAGGAGGTGAAGGAGAGGGAGAGAGTGAAACTAATAAGGTGGTGATCAGAGAGAGGGGATGGATAGTTAGAGAGGTTGCATGGAGTGCAAAGGTGAGAGAACACAAGGTCAAGGATATTGCCTTCTGAGTGAGTTGGAGCATGTATCCACTGCTTCAGGTCAAAAGAGGATGTTAGGCTGAGAAGTTTGGAAGTGGAAGGAGTGTTAGTATTAATAGGGATGTTGAAGTCCCCGAGAATGATAGTGGGGATTTCAGAAGAAAGAAAGTAGGGTAGCCAGGCAGAGAAGTCTTCAAGAAAGGTTGATACTGGTCCAGGGGGCCTGTAGATCACAGCTATCCTTAGAGAAATTGGAGTGAAAAGGCGAATACAGTGTGCTTCGAAAGAGGAGAGTGACAGAGAGGGAGGTGGCTGAAGTACCTGAAAGGTGCTATGTGGGGCTAGAAGGATTCCGACACCTCCTCCCTTATGTCCGCTGGATCTGGGGGAGTGAGTCCAGAGAAGACTACCATGGGATAGGGCAGCAGAAGATGCAGTGTCGGATTCGTGGAGCCAGGTTTCGGTAATGACGAGTAGGTTAAATGAGTTGGCAATAAAGAGGTCATGGAGAGAGGTGAGCTTGTTGCAGACAGAGCGCAAGTTCCAAAGGGCACAGGAGAAAGGGAGTCTGGTTTTGGGAAGAATAGAAATGGGAACTAAATCGTGTTGATTGCGGCGGCTGCTGCCAGAGGGTGCAGGGTGATGGGTGCATGGGGTACAGTTAAATGATGGAGGCCCAGGGTTTGGGGATATATCGCCAGAGGTTAGGAGAAGCAAGAGGGTGAGGGAGGTAATATGGGAGTGGGATTTATATGAAGTGACATGCCCCAGGGTCTTGGAGATTTTTAGTGTATGTGGATTTAGAATTAGCAGGAGTTGGTGGGTGCAGTAATAAGGACAGGACAGGAGTGAGGGTGATATATATATATGCTGTGGGGGGGGGAGAAGAGGGGTGAAGGAGAGATAGTTTTAGGATGGAGGACAGAGTTGTCAAAAGCAGTGGTAGAGAGTGCATGTTACAAGGAAAAAGAGCTAAAGGAGTAAACAAGTTCACCTGTTGTCTGTGTGCTGTTTTTCAAAGTGTTTATCTTGTGTCCTTTCGCTGAAGTGCAGAGTCAGAAGTGCATTTCACTTCTAGAAATCGCCACTTTGAGAAAGAGCCAAGTTGCAAATGTGTACCCCCTGCAAATGCTTCCCCCAAGAGAAGCTGAAATATATACTGATAGGGGTAGGGTGTGGGCGGATTTCAATTAGCAATCAAGAGGTTATAAAGCTTGGCTGGTTAATAGGGCAAAATTCTTAAGTCACAAGCAGACTAGCAAGAGGGCACTAAAGTTAAGAGGGTCATAATTTTGGGTAAGACAAGGGAGATAATAAAGCATTGTAATGTGGACAGGTCTACAGACAGTTAAGTAAAAATAACATACTAGCATTATTAGAGACACATAAGAAAAAAAGATAGCAGTGTTTCAGTTTTTGGCTGGAGTTGTAGCAGTAGGAGCATACCAGAGTTAAGAGACATAGGAGACAGTTTTCACTAATGGGATTCTGGCTGGAGTTGTAGCAGTAGGAGCATACCTGTGGGAGGACAAAGATAATATTTTCAGATCAGACAGTCAGATGATGAGTGATAATTGCAGAGTCAGAAGTGCATTTCACTTATAGAAATCGCCACTTTGAGAAAGAGCCAAGTTGCAAATGTGTACCCCCTGCAAAAATGCATTATTTTGGGAGCTGCCATTGCTCCCTTTTTTAATGCTAGTTGCCCAACTGTGTCTGGCTTCAGGCTTTAGAGGCACAGACCTGGAACATGCCTGCTGCAAATAAGTGTCAGCAAAGTGTCAACATTTCTTATCTTTATGCTTGATCCAGGTCAGAAACTCAGCAAGCTTTGAAGTCCAAGAAACCTAACATTCTTCATGGCAATGGCAGCCTCCATATATTTTTCATGACCAAGTCACTTTAAGGAATAGCTTAAAACAAGTCACTTAGGAAAGATTCATTTCAGTCAACTTATTAAGTGCAACAAATCCACCTTTTTTATTTCCATTGTAGATGATTGGATATTCAACATGAACATAGTATTATCCTATTTACTAAGTTCAGTGAACATTCTCTTTTCAAATAGAATATTTGTGTCGCTAAGTAAACATTCTCTATCCTTTTAACCACTTGCCATCCGGAACATTTACTCCCTACAAATACTGCAGCTGCTGACCTTTAAAAAATGGACACTTACCTGTCCTGGAGTCCAGCGATGTCGGCAGCCGACTGCTGCTGCCGCCGCCTTTCTCTGTGAGGGAATCAGGAAGTGAAGCGTTGCGGCTTCACTTCCCGGTTCCCTACTGCACATGCGCGAGTCGCGGTGCGCGTTCTAAGTGGTCCCCGCTATCTCCTGGGGCCTGGGGTGTGACTCCCGCAGGAGTCTATTCCAGGAAGTGGGTGCAAATACCTGTAGTAGACAGGTATCTGCACCCCCCTCCCCCCTGAAAGGTGCCAATTGTGGCACCAGAGGGGGGGGGGAATCAGATGAGCGGAAGTTCTACTTTTGGGTGGAACTCCACCTCGTACACACGGTACGATTGTTGGCAGGCGATTGTCCGTTGACAGACTGTTGTCATAAATTCTTACCATTAGTATGCTCCTTTTGACAATCGATGTGCAACTTTCGGCCAACAAACACGAAATTAGCAGAAGGGGCCCAAAGGGTGGCGCTCAAGAGCTGAAATTCCTTGTAGTATGTCACTACGTTCGTGTTTGTGGCACGACAATTGTGTACCGTTAATATGCAAGACAAGATCCTGGCACACACCCTTTTGACAAAAATCAGATGCTCAGTTGGCCAACAATCGTACCGTGTGTACGAGGCTTAATAGTGGGACTGTAATAGTATAGCGGGCAATCTAACACTTTTGACACTTTGTGGGAACCAGTGACACTAATACAGTGATCAGTGCTCAATCACAGGGAGTCCAGTGGGAGGGGCTGATATTCTCTACTGACGTATCTGATATGTCAGAAGAGGAATCGGTGCTCTTTGTTCATGTGCGGGAGAGGAGCCAAGCAGAGCTGAGCCAAACCAATGTACACCGATCACGGAAATGACAGGGAAGGAGAGACGGGGAGAAATGGGGAGGGAGATACAGAGAGATACAGAAACACTGCAGACATACAGGTTGATGTAAAGACATAAACTGACCACTCTATCATGGCTCAGCAGCCATGATAAGCGTGGTCAGTTTACAGACAGTAACACAGGAACAGGCAGGATCAACCAGGTATTATACTACATGGAAATTACTAAATTACATTGCAAGATCATAACTAAGAAATTGAAACAATGAAACAATATATCAGTAGTGAGTGTATTGTTGGGTGTTTTGACAATGTGGGGTTTGTATAGCATCCATCAACAGCTGGTTCTAGTTTTTTCCTTTCTTTCTTTTTATTGCTGTCAATACCCTCACAGGGGAAAATTTCCATTTACTTCTTGTTATGGTGACCAGTGACTATGATCAGGGAGTGAGGGGGAATGACCCCAGAGAACATACAAGCAATGATGATCCCAAACTGACAGAGGTTCTTACTCACCATTTTCGCTCCTGTGACCACATCACTGTTTGCGAAGAATCAGAGTGCTGCACTGATTTGTTGAGTCCATTATGCTTTTTTTTTTTTTTTTTTTTTTTTTTAGATAGAAGGTAAAGAAAAAGGCCAGAGAGCTTTGCCTCATCCCTCATTATCAGGGCTGGAAAACGAAACAACACAAGGAAGTATATCTAAGAATCAAAGGTCTAAATTAAGTATTAGACATGTGCGCCGTCAATAAATTAGTTTAGTTTCGTTATGTTACGTTTCGTATTAGCCATAAATTCGTATTTCATAATTCGGGTCCGAAATGCAATTTGGATTCGTACGAAATAACAATTACGAACGTTCGGTATGATGAATTTAAAAAGCAAAAAATACCTTTCTCAATATGGATGGTGGGAGCCCCCTCATAATGAGCACAGCAGGGGTACAAACTCAGGAAGTCAGCACAGTACAGGGATGGTGGGAGCCCCTCATAATGAGCACAGCAGGGATACAGCCCCAGGAGGAAGTTCTGCCAGTAAATACTTTATACAGCCTGTTCCTGTTTTTTGTCTGGAAAAAAACCTATGCTTATGACATCATGCACAGCTCTCTCTATCACTCTCGTGAGAGTTTGCCAGGAAGGGAGGGGGGATGAGTCATAAGAGGGCCAATGAGAGCTGCAGAGCTGGAGGTGTGCCTCTGTGTGTCTGTGTAAATCCAAGAAGTGAACAGACAGCAGCTTCAGATGCCTACAGTTAAAATGGATGCAACCAGACTCAGTGGAGGGAGATTTCTGCAGCATATTTGACAAGTACAGAATCACAGTATATATAAAATAATATGCAAAGTGGTTGGAGGGAAGCTTCAGAATGGCAAAGATGTTTTTATTACAAATGATGTGAGCAGACTGCAGTTCCTCTTTAACTAGAGTCGAAATTAGGAAAAAAAATGCCCCCTATGGATCTAAACAAGAAATACGTGTGTGCCTTTAGTTATACTTATGCATTTGTGGTTCAGAATCCAGAGGGATCCTTTTTCTAGATTAGACTCTTGATTCTTAGTGTTGGTTCACACTGAGGCGGCACGACTTGCAGCGCGACTGCCCCAGGCGACCTGGACATGACAGGAGCGGCGACTTGCAAAACGACTTCTGTATAGAAGTCTATGCAAGTCGCCTCAAGTCGTACAGGAACCTTTTTCTAAGTCGGAGCGACTTAGAACGGTTCCATGGTACAGAATGGGACACCACTTGTCAAGCGGTTAAGTCGCCTGACAAGTCATCTCAGTGTGAACAGGCACTTACATAAACTTCCTTGTGTTGTTTAGTTTTCCATCCCTGATGAAGGTAGATTTGTGAGCTCTAGAAATGCATTTTCTTTTTATCATTATACTGTATCTAATAATAAAACTCATATTGGACTCAACAAATTGGTGTGGTGTTCTCATTCTACCAACATGCTTTAGGGGACCCATGAGCGGCAGCTGGTGATTTTTTTTTGGGGGGGGGGGGACAAACAACCACTCCCCCACTTCCTGATTGGCTGGGAGGAGGATCAGTGTTACAATAGCGAATATTCATTTGCTGTTGTAACACACCTGGGTGGGCTTCGTTCGCATTCTCTGCCCCCTGAGCCCACCTTATTTTGAAGCCTATTAGAGCCTCTGGCTCTAATCAGGTGCCTCAAAAAAATACCCCCACCATTGTAATTCATGCATCCGGCTTCCTGCAAGGGGCCGGACGCATGGATAGGTGGGGGTGGCGATATATAGGGGGGGGGCTGCGTCTGTGCGCCCTTATTGGACTGGCCACCCCTGGGACCCATTGAGGTACTCCTGTAGACACAGAGCTGGCTCCAAAGATTTCAGAAATTGGACTACCTGTCCTTGTCTACTCAAGCGGTCCAGTGCTCCTAAAAATACACATCTATTGTGTGAGGACATCACTGGAATAGGAAGTGAGAAAAATTCTCTTTGATAGGGACAAAGGAAAAAAATAAAAATGACACTCTACCTAAAACAAAAACCTTTTTGTCTGGAGTCATAAACATTTTATACTTACCTCCTCTGTGCAGTTGGTTTTGCACAGAGTGGCCCCGACCCTCCTCTTCTCAGGTCCCTTTTTGCTGCTCCTAGCCCCTCCCTCCTATCGAGTGCCCCATCAGTCAGCAACTTCCTATGGGGGCACTGGAGGCGAGTCACAGCTCAGTGTGTCCATTCAGGCATGGAGCCCCGACCCAGCCCCCCCTCTCTCCTCTGATTGGCTGACTGACTTTAATTGACAGCCGTGGGAGCCAATGGCACCGCTGCTGTGTCTCAGCCAATCAGGAGGAGTGTAACGGATGGCTTAGACACTCGTGGACATCACTGGAGAGAGATGGGGCTCAGGTAAGTATTAGGGAGGCTGAGGGGGGTTGCTACACACAGAAGGTTTTTTTATCTCAATGCATATAATGTATTAAGATAAAAACCTTTTGCCTTAACAACTCCTTTAAAGCTAAGCTAGACTCTCTCAATCAACATTAACTGTTTATAATCTCTGTACGGCTACCATTAGTAAAGGGATAGGAAGGTATATTGTATTTACTTGTTTTAAACATAATTTTTTTTACATTACTTCAGTTGCTTCCTGTTTTTTAGGCTAGACCAAAATAATGTCACACATCCCAGGAGTAGGGTTGCCACCTGTCCGGGATTCACCCGGACAGTTCAGATTTTGTATCATGTGTCCGGTTTTCAGTCCGCCTGAAACCTGGACACAATATTCAGACAGGAATGGGGCTCAGAAACGGGCCTGATAGGAGGGTGAGGGGGCACTATGCATGACACATTACTTTTCTCTTTGGAGTGCCCAAAGGTGTCCCAGGTCTCTTACAATCTTATAATGTATACTAGAAAAATGTTTTTGTTGTGTGCCGCTAAGATGTTCGGGTTTGGCTTGAAGAAAAAGTGGCAACCCTACCCAGGAGTCTTCATGGGCATTTTTTTTCTTTCATCTGGAGGCAGAGAGGAGGGGCATTCTTAGCTAAGTACACTCTCCTGCATGCAAGCCTGAGCTAAGGGCAGATGGATTCCAAGAAATAAATGCTGCATGAATCATCTTCCCTTACTCAAGATGGCTACCGCTAGAAATACTAGGGGGATGTTGATTTTTAAAGTGGTTTCTCAACGAAATAAAGCATGGAGACATGGATGGATGGTGGAGTTTGCTTTAAATATTAAAAATAAATGAAATAGCATTTTCTGCATGTGGTGCTCAGATACAGATGAGTTGCACTTTAATGTGTGCTTAGTGCAGCCCAGTGTCTATATGACAGTAAAGGTCACAAATGAGCTAATTTATTCAAAGGAAATGTGAAAGGGCACAGAACATTCACTAGGAACAATATAGACATGCTTGTGTTGTAGGTTCACCTGAGCATGCGGGTGTTTGCTTATCTAGATAACACCATCGCTTCACTGGCTACCTCTACTTAACCACTTCAGCCCCGGAAGGATTTACCCCCTTCCTGACCAGAGCACTTTTTCCAATTTGGCACTGCGTCGCTTTAACTGCTAATTGCGCGGTCATGCAATGCTGTACCCAAACGAAATTTGCGTCCTTTTCTTCCCACAAATAGAGCTTTCTTTTGATGGTATTTGATCACCTCTGCCGTTTTTATTTTTTGCGCTATACACGGAAAAAGACCAAAAATTTTGAAAAAAAATGATATTTTCTACTTTTTGTTCTAAAAAAAATCCAATAAACTCAATTTTAGTCATACATTTAGGCCAAAATGTATTCGGCCACATGTCTTTGGTAAAAAAAATGTCAATAAGTGTATATTTATTGGTTTGCGCAAAAGTTATAGCGCCTACAAACTAGGGTACATTTTCTGGAATTTACACAGCCTTTAATTTATGACTGCCTATGTCGTTTCTTGAGGTGCTAAAATGGCAGGGCAGTACAAAACCCCCACAAATGACCCCATTTTGGAAAGTAAACACCCCAAGGAAATTGCTGAGAGGCATGTTGAGCCCATTGAATATTCATTTTTTTTGTCCCAAGTGATTGAATAATGACAAAAAAAAAAATTACAAAAAGTTGTCACTAAATGATATATTGCTCACACAGGCCATGGGCATATGTGGAATTGCACCCCAAAATACATTTAGCTGCTTCTCCTGAGTATGGGGATACCACATGTGTGGGACTTTTTGGGAGCCTAGCCGCATACGGGGCCCCGAAAACCAATCACTGCCTTCAGGATTTCTAAGGGCGTACATTTTTGATTTTACTCCTCACTACCTATCACAGTTTTGAAGGCCATAAAATGCCCAGATGGCACAAACCCCCCCCAAATGACCCCATTTTGGAAAGTAGACACCCCAAGCTATTTGCTGAGAGGCATGTTGAGTCCATGGAATATTTTATATTTTGACACAAGTTGCGGGAAAGTGACAATTTATTTATTTATTTATTTTTTTTTTGCACAAAGTTGTCACTAAATGATATATTGCTCACACAGGTCATGGGCATATGTGGAATTGCACCCCAAAATACATTCTGCTGCTTCTCTTGAGTACGGGGATACCACATGTGTGGGACTTTTTAAGAGCCTAGCCGCGTACGGGCCCCCGAAAACCAATCACCGCCTTCAGGATTTCTAAAGGTGTACATTTTTGATTTCACTCTTCACTGCCTATCACAGTTTCGGAGGTCATGGAATGCCCAGGTGGCACAACCCCCCCCCAAATGACCCCATTTTGGAAAGTAGACACCCCAAGCTATTTGCTGAGAGGCATGGTGAGTATTTTGCAGCTCTCATTTGTTTTTGAAAATGAAGAAAGACAAAAAAAAACATTTTTTTTTTCTTTTTTTAATTTTCAAAACTTTGTGACAAAAAGTGAGGTCTGCAAAATACTCACTATACCGCTCAGCAAATAGCTTTGGGTGTCTACTTTCCAAAATGGGGTCATTTTGGGGGGGTTTTGTGCCACCTGGGCTTTCCATGGCCTCCGAGACTGTGATAGGCAGTGAAGAGTGAAATCAAAAATTTACGCCCTTAGAAAGCCTGAAGGCGGTGCTTGGTTTTCGGGGTCCCATACGCGGCTAGGCTCCCAAAAAGTCTCACACATGTGGTATCCCCGTACTCAGGAGAAGCAGCAGAATGTATTTTGGGGTGTAATTTCACATATTCCCATGGCATGTTTGAGCAATATATCATTTAGTGACAACTTTGTGCAAAAAAAAAAAAAAAAAAAAAAAAATTTGTCTCTTTCCCGCAACTTGTGTCACAATATAAAATATTCCATGGACTCGACATGCCTCTCAGCAAATAACTTGGGGTGTCTACTTTCCAAAATGGGGTCATTTGGGGGGGGTTTGAACTGCCCTGGCATTTTATGCACAACATTTAGAAGCTTATGTCACACATCACTCACTCTTCTAACCACTTGAATACAAAGCCCTTTCTGACACTTTTTGATTACATGAAAAAATTATTTTTTTTTGCAAGAAAATTACTTTGAACCCCCACACATTATATATTTTTTTAAAGCAAATGCCCTACAGATTAAAATGGTGGGTGTTTCATTTTTTTTTTCACACAGTATTTGCGCAGCGATTTTTCAAACGCATTTTTTGGGGAAAAAACACACTTTTTTACATTTTAATGCACTAAAACACACTATATTGCCCAAATGTTTGATGAAATAAAAAAGATGATCTTAGGCCGAGTACATGGATACCAAACATGACATGCTTTACAATTGCGCACAAACGTGCAGTGGCAACAAAATAAATACATTTTTAAAAGCCTTTAAAAGCCTTTACAGGTTACCACTTTAGATTTACAGAGGAGGTCTACTGCTAAAATTACTGCCCTCGATCTGACCGTCGCGGTGATACCTCACATGCATGGTGCAATTGCTGTTTACATTTGACGCCAGACCGACGCTTGCGTTCGCCTTAGCGCGAGAGCAGGGGGGACAGGGGTGCTTTTTTTTTTTTTTTTTTTTTTTTTCTTTATTATTTTTTTGCTTTTTTATCTTATTTTAAAACTGTTCCTTTCATTTTTTTTTTTAATCATTTTTATTGTTATCTCAGTGAATGTAAATATCCCCTATGATAGCAATAGGTAGTGACAGGTACTCTTTTTTGAAAAAATTGGGGTCTATTAGACCCTAGATTTCTCCTCTGCCCTCAAAGCATCTGACCACACCAAGATCGGTGTGATAAAATGCTTCCCCAATTTCCCAATGGCGCTATTTACATCCGGCGAAATCTAAGTCATAAAATGCTCGTAGCTTCCGGTTTCTTAGGCCATAGAGATGTTTGGAGCCACTCTGGTCTCTGATCAGCTCTATGGTCAGCTGGCTGAATCACCGGCTGCATTCTCAGGTTCCCTGTTGAGACAGGAGAGCCAGTGAAAAACACGGAAGACGTTGGGGGGGGGGCTGCATTCCCTCCCACTGCTTGTAAAAGCAGTCTAGAGGCTAATTAGCCGCTAGGATTGCTTTTACATGAAAGCCGACCGCTGGCTGACAAGAATGATACCAAGATGATACCTAAACCTGCAAGCATCATTCTGGTATAACCACTCAAAGTCGTGAATGGTGTACCTGAAGACAAAAAAATGGTTAACAATAAAGCACAGTAAACGGTAAAGTATAAAAAATTGCATACCTGAAAAGCAAACATGATAAAACATGATAACAATAAAACATTGCAGAATAGAATACAGTAAAAAAGAGCAGAACAATAGAGAGAATAGAGAGAGAGAGAATAGAGAGAGAACAATAAAACGACAACTATTATTTTTTATTTTATATTTTTGTTTGTGTTTTTTTTTTTTTTTTTTACACTTTTTTTGTAACTGTAACTTTTATAACTGTAACCGGTTCCAGGTTCGGGTCTCTCAAAATGCGATGGCATCTTGGGAGACCCTGTGAAAGTGTGTCCTAGTCTGTGCAATGCTGTACCCTACGCTAATACTCAACTAGTGAATGGTAGCGTTCAAAACATTCACCAATGCAAAGACCAGGATTGACAGGAGGGACAATAATAGCGGGTGTCACGTCTATATCCGCGTTTGCTGCAGACACGACATCTTTTTTGGGGGGGTTCGTTGGGTAGGGGTACTCGGGAGGACATAAAAATGCCTCTCATGCAGCCGACTGCATTTGGTTGGGGATGTGAATGGGGGAAGTACGGGCGCTGCAGAAGTGGTGGGTTCCCAATTAGGATTGGCGAATGCAGCAAGAAGGGCATTATGGGCACGACGGGCCTGTGTTTGTCTTCTTCTTGGTGGCAGCGGGACACTACTTGTGCTTGCCACCTCACCAGCTTGAACTGCACTTATGGGACTCGCCACGTCACCAAGTGTTACTGCAGTGCTGGTTTGACTACAACCGGGGTGTACTAGGCCGCTGGCGCTTGCCAGTTCACCAAAACGCTACCAAAAAAACTGTTAGCGATCGCAGGGATCAGGCCTGACTCTGCGAACGCTGCAGTTATGCGTTTAGTGTTTTGTAAGTGACAGTGTTCGATCGATACTGCACTTGGGTGGGCTGGGCTGGGCCGGGCGGAGGGGCAAAACGCAGGTGCTAGCAGGTATCTGGGCTGATCCCACTAACACTGCGTTTTTGGGAACCCTAAACTGCTGGGGACGCCAGTATAGATCTGATCGGATCAGATAATGATCAGTTTAGATACTATACCACTAAGGGAGGTGTACGGTGCGTGCGTGGGTGTTAGCGCGACCGGCGCTAACCTGACACTGCCTGGGGCTGGTGCTTGCCAGTTCACCAAAACGCTACCAAAAAAACTGTTAGCGATCGCAGGGATCAGGCCTGACTCTGCGAACGCTGCAGTTATGCGTTTAGTGTTTTGTAAGTGACAGCGATCGATCGATACTGCACTTGGGTGGGCTGGGCTGGGCCGGGCGGAGGGGCAAAACGCTGGTGCTAGCAGGTATCTGGGCTGATCCCGCTAACACTGCGTTTTTGGGAACCCTAAACTGCTGGGGATGCTAGTATAGATCTGAACGGATCAGATATTGATGCGATCAGATACTATACCACTAAGGGAGGCGTATGCTGCGTGCGTGGGTGTTAGCGGTACTGGCGCTAATCTGACGCTGCCTGGGGCGACGCATATCACCGCCGGGCGATCAGGGGGCTAAACCTTTATTCGGTAATAAACGGCGGGTGCCCTGACACTATAAAAAATAAACAAACTAACCAGCGTCACCCGTAACGGTTATACGGTGATCAGTGGTGAAAGGGTTAACTAGGGGGCAATCAAGGGGTTAAAACATTTATTAGATAGTATATGGGGGTCCCTGTCGCTATAAAACGCTGACGGCGAACCTAAATATTTACGACCCTAACTATCGTCACCAGCGACACTAATACAGCGATCAGAAAAATGATCGCTTAGTGACACTGGTGACAGGGGGTGATCAAGGGGTTAAAACTTTATTAGGGGGGGTTAGGGGGGTATCCTAGACCTAAAGGGGGCCTAACACTCACTGCCCTAACACTGTAACTGTCACAAACTGACACCAATACAGTAATCAGAAAAAAAAAAAAACCTGCTTGGTGTCAGTTTGTGACAGGGGGGGGTGATTGGGGGGGATCGGGGGGCGATCGGGGGGGGGGGATCGGGGTGTTTAGTGTGCCTGGCATGTTCTACTGTGTGTGTGTAGTGTTGGTGCACTCACATACCTGTCTTCTCTCCTCGGGCCGGAACGGAAATTACCGAGCCGAGGAGAGATGACATCATTTCCTCTGCCTCTGTGTACACTACAGAGGCAGGGAAATGATCCCATTGGCTGGGAGCGATCGTGAGGGGGGGGCCACGAATGGATGGCCTCCCCCTCACCACCGATCGCCGGGGGAGATTTGCCGACCGCCGCAGGCACCGGGGGGGGGTCCGATCGGACCCCCCACCCGCGGGCAGGCAAGGACGTACCTGTAAGTCCTTTTGCCTGCCCGTGCCGCTCTGTCGACGTACATCGTCGTGCGGCGGTCGGCAAGTGGTTAAATGCTGAAATCCATATTTGCAGTGTGCAATGAACATTCATTAAAGTGATTGTAAACCTCAGACATGAAAAATGAACAAACTATAGTGTGTACTTGTCTCAGGCCTGATCACTTTAAGGTGGATTCACTAAAGACAAATAGACTGTGCACTTTTTACACTTTTTATGACAATACCATGCATATAAGCCTTTAAAATTAGCACTTTTGATTTCTTCCATAGACTTTTAAAGGGTGTTCCGCGGCATGCGATCATGTGCAAGGAAAATTTAAAAAACAGTATTTTTGCTTGCACAAGATGATAGAAGTCAGCAGAGCTTCCGCTCATTTACTAAGCTCTGGAGCAACTGCTCTTGCAGAGTGTGACTGCATTTTGCAAAGTGCACAAATTTGCCTTCAGTAAATCAACCCCAAGTGTCATTTCTGTCTTCTGCCTCATTCCTCTGCTATGTGCAGGAGGCACTTCTGACAAGTATTGCTAACATCAAGTGAAAAAAGGTGACTGGAGAGAGCTTCAGCACACAGCCTGTGATTGACAGCCTCAGCTCTGTTCATGTGTCCTGTGTGAAGGGGGGGGGTGTTCCTTCCCTCCAATCACCTCTCAGAGCTCCCCTCACTGAGTGTAACTCCGCGCCACGCTGTATAAATTCTGGATTTTGAATGACTGTAGAGATAAAAGGGCTGCAGATAAACAGGTACAACTTATGTAGAAGGATTTGATTCATCTCCCCTGAGGTCAGTTGCTTCACTGGGTATATGTAAAAGTTTACAGCCACTTTAAGGCTGTTTTTATGGTTTAGGGCTCATTTACACGGTCGTACGCTTCCAAGATCAGCGTATTTCTGGGGGGGGGGGGTGTGGTCAGGTGTTTCTGATTAGCTTTGACCACTCAGGCTATACAAATCAATGATAAGCTGAGAGGCTCTGAAGCTGTCAGCAAGTAATTACAGAAGGAGAGATTACCTGCAAGTTAGGGACAGATGAGCAGCACTTGATGCAAGCAATTTGTGTGCACCAGCGCTCATCACTCCCTAGCCGCAGGTATTCACTCCTTTACCAATTACATATGAACAGTTGTGGACAGTGTCAGCCTGTCAATGATTTGTACAGGTTTCCTGACCACAGAAGTACACTGATTCTGCTTGTGTATGGCCAGCAAAAACTATGTCAGTTAGTCCTTAGAGTCTGATATGTTGCATTAGGGAGCAACAAAATTGCCTGCTAAGTCCCCTCTAATGATATCGGTATGCACTTCATGTTTTTTTGTTCCTCATCTTATATTAACAGATCCATATAAATCAAGTCCATATATAATGGGCAAGAATTGTGCAATAATTATAGTGCAAGTGGATTATAAAGTGCAAAAAGTGCTCAGTTCCTAAACATCAGCATTTCTTCTCTCTTGCGGTGCAAAATGATGATAATGTGCACCACAATGAAAAGTGCTCCTGAAAGGAATCACCACAAATAGTTAAATGAGCTCCTTACCAACTGTTCTGATCCCACAAGCAGATCACTGAACACCTTTTTGCATAGCAGCCACATACACCATGATCTGGTCATACAAAAGCTCCCCAAACTCCTGAGCCGAAATAGAAATCTCCAAGAAATAAAACAGCATGTATTACAAACAGCTAGCAGGTCTAAGCGGTCAGCCCGACTTGTGGAATGACGTCACGTGTGCGGCTCCTCCCAACGCGTTTCTCTTTAACAAGCGTCATTTGGGGATCTGAGGTTCAAAACTGAGCACTTTTTGTACCTTATAATATTTTGGCATTATACTTTTTGCACAATTTTGCACAATTCTTGCACACTTAATTTATATGGATCTGTTAATATAAGATGAGTTTATTATAGGTTAAAGGCACTTTATTGTGTTTCTTATGAGATGTATTAAAGGTAAGTAAAAGTAAAGCTTCGGTTTAAAAAAACAAACATGTCATACTTACCTCCTCTGTGCAGTTGGTTTTGCACAGAGTGGCCCCGATCCTCCTCTTCTGGGGTCCCTCAGTGGCGCTCCTGGTTCCTCCACTTCTCGAATGACCAGTTGGAGAGCTGCTCTCCCTCGGGGCACTCGTGCGGGCGCGCTCCCGTGTCCTGCTGCTGCGTCCATTGACACAGACAGTAGGACTCTGCCCCACCCCCCGGCTCCCGCGTCATTGGATTTGATTGACAGCATTTCTGGCTGAGGTCATCTTAAAGTGGATGTAAACCCCATTCATGAAATCTGACCTGGGCACATATATCTGCAGTATTTACTCTCGCCAAAGCCCTAAGTCCCGTGTTTTTCTGCTGCTCCGTTCTTCTGTTATCAGCATGATAACTTCCGACAAGTTCTCTGACACAGGAGATAAAAGCTGCTGAAAGTTTGTGTCGGGAAAGGTGCTATAAATAGATTAACAGAGAGCTGGTCTATTCACAGCACAGCTCTGCAAGTTTCTTCGTTCCTCTGCCTATGTGGAGGGGGGGGGTGTGCCTTTCCTCCAATCAGCTCACACACAGTGTATGCCCAGACTCCCCTCCCACTGCTGAAGCAGGAAGAAACATTTCTAACATGATGTTCACTTTCTAAAGAATATAGAAAGCTGAAGACAGCAGATAAACAAGTAAAACGTATGTAGGATGATTTGTTTCATCTCTGTGTATCATCTGAGGCTGTTCACTTCACTGGGTATAGGAGAGGGTTTACATTCACTTTAAGTAAAGATTCATGTAGCAGTTACTTCCTTGAACCCAGAACACAAATACTCCTGCGCACAAGTAGGCCAACCAGGTGTGCTAGAATTCATAGTAGACAAGGCCCCTGGCCTTGCTGCCCTCAAGGATAGGGGTATCCTGGGCTCTGAGGAAGAAGGTATCCCTTCAAAGCTCATCAGCCAACAGTGGCCCTTAAAATCTTCTCCATTACCATCTGGAGGCTGTTGTTGCTGTTGCTGTGAGACCGATGGCCATCATCTGAAGGCTATTTATATTGCGGTTTTCTTTCACATGTTTGTGAGTAGTTTTTAATTTACTTTTTTATGAAAATATATCCAAGGATAATGCACAAGATTGGTGCGTCTTCTTTTTTTTATTTCTACTTCCTTGAATCCACCTGCGCTTAGCACAGGCATGCAGACAGGAGGGTGTGCTTAGCTGAGAACCCCCCCTCCCCACTTAAGTTTAAAGAATAAAAAGTGCCCATGAAGACTCCTGGTATCATTTTGACTTAGGCCAGAAATCAGGAAGCAATTGAAGAAATATATAAACACAAAAGTTTAAAAGTTTAGTCAAGTCATGTAAAAGTAATAAACCCCTACATGTATATATATATCATTATAAATATTTTTGCTTTCCCACTTTTTTATAGGTGATCACATAACCTCTGTTCTCAGCTGCATAAGTAGCTCAGAGTGCTAGAGGAAGAGAAACAGCAGCACACTGGTCTTCCAAGTGAATAGTTGTGCAGGGGGTGGGTGTCAGGACAAGTCTGACCATTGGAGGACAGCAGGCTGAGTTCTTAGCACATCTAGAGAACTGACCACTCTGTGCTCTCCTGCCCAGTGTGGTCAGTTTTTGTTAGGAAAACAGAGGAACTGGCAGGAACACCAGTTATTTCACATGAAGCAATACAAAGAGAACAGGATACATTTTCATACAAGTACACGGCACAGCAGGAATATGAAATGTTGGGTTTACATACTCTTTAAAACAAGTAAATATAATATACCTTCCTGTCTATTTACTAATGTTAGTAGGATATAGATTAACCACTGGCCGACCAGCTCATGATAATGCGGCAGGTTGGCATCACAAATCACCGTACCTGTACAGCAGCTCGCGCAGGTGCACAGGGGCCGGGCGGACTCGACGTCCGCCGGCGACCCACGATCGCCTATTACAGAGGCTGAACAGGGATCTGCCAGTGTAAAGAAGGCGGATCCCCATTCTGACAGGGGACATGTCAGAGATCTTCTGTTCCCAGTGATCTCTGTCATGTCCCAGTGAGCCCATCCCCCGTACAGTTATAACACACTGAGGGAACACACTTAAACCCCTTGATCGGCCCCTAGTCTTAACCCCTTCCCTGCCAGTTTTATTTTTACATTGATCAGTGCATTTTTATAACACTGATCAATGTAATAATGTCACTGGTCCCCAAAAAGTGTCATTTGGAGGTCAGATTTGTACGCCGCAATGTCGCCGTCCCGCTAAAAATCGCAGATCGTCGCCATTACTAGAAAAAACAATAAAAAATAAAAGTCCCTAAATCTATCCCATAGTTTGTAGACGCGATAACTTTTGCTCAAACCAATCAATATACGCTTATTGCAATTTTTTTATCAAAAATATGTAGAACAGGGATATGCAATTAGCGGACCTCCAGCTGTTGCAAAACTACAAGTCCCATCATGCCTCTGACTCTGGGTGTCATGCTTGTGGCTGTCAGAGTCTTGCTATGCCTCATGGAACTTGTAGTTCTGCAACAGCTGGAGGTCCGCTAATTGCATATCCCTGATCTAGAAGAATACATATTGGCCTAAACTGATGAAGAAAAAAAAATGTATATATTTTTTCGGAAATGTATTATAGCAAAAAGTAAAAAAAAAAAAAGTTTGATTTTTTTCAAAATTGGCACTATTTGTTTGTTTATAGCGCAAAAAATAAAAACCGCAGAGGTGACCAAATACCACCAAAAGAAATCAATATTTGTGGGGGGAAAAAAAGGACATCAAATTTTGTTTGGGTACAGCTTTGCACGACCGCGCAACTGTCAGTTAAATCGTCGCAATGCCATATCGCAAAAAATGGCCTGGTCATTAAGGGGGCAAATCCTTCCCGGGCTGAAGCGGTTAAAAATAGCTAATGTTGATTTCAAGAGTTTAGTTCTGCTTTAACATTCCACATTTGTAGGTGGATTTGCCTTGCATATATGGTGTTGTGTAGTCGATGCTGTGAGAGTACACTTTAGCATAACTCCTAACTGTCCCTGATTCCGAGGGACTGTCCCTGATTTGGAGCAATGTCCCTCTGTCCCTCTTTCCTCCTCATTTGTCCCTCATTTTGGTCTGATCTATAGAGATGTATATAAAATGCACTTTTTATCTTTCAAAAAGTGTTTCCCAGTGCTAAACCTGCAGATAAACCATTTGTACATTTTAAGAGCCAATATAAAGGAATAGTAGTGGTAAAAAAAAAGTCCTTGTGGATTTAATTAACCTTTTTTTTTGGGTTAATTTCCCTTTAAGGGGGTGTGACAGGGGGCGTGTCCTATGCCTACATACGTTTGTTAGTAGGTGTCCCTCATGTACAGGGTCTTTGCAGGGATAAAAGATGGGCAAATGTACATATATTGCAGAAATATACTGCATTTTAGTAGGTATTTTAAACTGCCCATGCACACATTTGTTCTCAAATAAATCTAAAGATCTGGCATCATTTATATTCTATGGATCTATCTTCTATGTGTACTTATTAAAAATATGTCCATCAGCAAAATCCTTTGGAACAATTGCGCCAGAGATGGCACTCAGCTAAAGTTTGGTAGGGTATGTTCTCTGACTCTTACGTAGGACTTGGAAAAGTTTTAGCAGGGCTTGCAGCAAGAGCATTAGCAGGCATGCATGGAGACCATCATGAATATTAATGAGCTGTACTTTTCATATCATTTTTAGAATTTATATATTATTTACATACAGGAAAAGGTAAGGAATAATTTATACATTAAATATATAGCTCTCTGACCCCATTGGCGTATTTTTAAGACCCTCACGTGAGTTACAAATATTCTATTTTCTGTCATAAAATTTGAGAAGTATTAGAGCTTTTAAAACCATTAAAACTTCAACTGCTATTATATATAGTACATTAGTAAATACAAAACTAAAACAAACAAACAAAAAAACTAAAAGCGATATAAATTAACTGCTTCAGCCCCAGAAGATTTTACCCCCTTCCTGGCCAGAGCACTTTTTGCGATACGGCACTGCGTCGCTTTAACTGACAATTACGCAGTTGTGAGACGTTGCACCCAAACAAAATTGACGTCTTTTTTTTCCCCACAAATAGAGCTTTCTTTTGCTGGTATTTGATCACCTCTGCGGTTTTTATTTTTTGCGCTATAAGCGAAAAAAGAGCGACAGTTTAAAAAAAACCCAATATTTTTTACTTTTTGCTATAATAAATATCCCCCAAAAATATATAAAAAAAACAATTTTTTTCCTCAATTTAAGCCAATATGTATTCTTCTACATATTTTTGGTAAAAAAAAAATCGCAATAAGCATATATTGATTGGTTTGCACAAAAGTTATAGCATCTACAAAATAGGGGATAGTTTTATGGCATTTTTATTATTATTATTTTTTTTACTAGTAATGGTGGCGATCTGTGATTTTTATCAGGACTGTGACATTATGGCGGACACGTCGGACACTTTTGACACTATTTTGGGACCATTGTCATTTATAGAGCGATCAGTGCTATTAAAATGCATTGATTACTGTGTAAATGACACTGGCAGGGAAAGGGTTAAACACTAGGGGGCGATGAAGGGGTTAAGTGTGCCCTAGGGAGTGATTCTAACTGTGTGGGGGTGGGCTTCAAGTCACATGACAGCGATCACTGCTCCCGGTGACAGTGAGAAGTGATCTCTGTCATGACACAAGGCAGAACAGGGAAATACCTTGTTTACATAGGCACTTCCCCGTTCTGCGGCTCCCTGACACGATCGCCAGGAGACCGTTGGACGTCAAGTCCACCGGTCCCATGGGCACGGTCACGCTGTATGCGGTGGGTGCGCGTCTGCTATCCCCGCCTCCTAAAGGGGATGTAAAGGTATGCCCATTTGCCCACTGCTGCCATTGTGCCGATGTATATCGGCGTGCAGCAGTCGGCTGGTTAAAGGAGCAGAAGGTTTAATGATTTTGGAAAACCATAACATAAGAACAAATCAATACAAGTAAAGGAAGAATTCATGAGGACATCCTCCCTACTCCTCCCAACACCTCCTGCTCTCTCCTTCTCTCCTCACCTCCTCCCATGCTGGCCTCCAGGACTTCTTCAGAGCTTCTCCCATCCTCTGGCACTCCCTACCACAATGTGCCCAGTTATATCCCACTCTGCCTGTCTTAAGGCCTCCTTCACACCTGAACGATTTAATGATTGATTTACACCTTCACCAGAAGCACTTCAATATTTGATGCTAGGATTTTTAGTATATTCAATGCTGCCCTTCACACCTGAGCATACTGTCATTTAAAGCTTGAAGCTTGTCACTTGGAAAAGTACATGAGCTTCTTTTGGGCCTTAGTCAGGTGCTTCGGTCCTAATAGACTTCAAATGAAGAGCTTGAAAAATGCACGAAAAACGCACATAACACAAGTTGTTTTGGGTTTTCTTGCTATTAACTAGCTTTTCATAGGCTAAAAATAATAATAATAAAAACAGCTCAAGTGTGAATAGGGGCTTAGGCAATCTCTGAACACTTATCTCATCAGGGAAGCCTATCCTGCTTTAATCACCTCAGCCCCAGAAGATTTTACCCCGCTTATTTCCAGGCCATTTTTTGCTTTTTAGCACCGGGCTATTTTAACTGGTAACTGCGCGGTCATGCAATGCTGTACTGAAACAAAATTTGTATCAATTTTTTCACACAAATAGAGTTTTCTTTTGGTGGCATTTGATCACCGCTGTTTTTTTTTAATTTTTTATTATATACATGGAAAATAGCAGAAAATTTTCTTTCTGCTATAAAAAAATCCCCAAAAAATGTAAACATGTTTAAAATCAAATTTCTTCATACATTTAGGCCAAAATGTATTCTGCCACCTGTTTTTGGTAAAAAAATCCCAATAAGTATACATTGTTAGTTTGTGTGAAAGTCTACAAACTATGGTATACAGTATATGCTGGAATTTTTATTCATTCATTTATTTTATTTATTTATTTTACTAGTAATGGCAGTGATCAGTGACTTATAGTGGGACAGCCAATCTGACGCTGGGTGGGAGCTAACTAACTGACATCACCAGTGACACTTATACAGTGATCAGTGCTAATACTATACCTCATATAAAAAATTCCCCGTGATGAAAAAAATATGGAGTATTTATTGTATTGTTTGTAAAATAAATACTCCATATTTTCCATCACGGGGAATTTTTTATACGAGGCCTACCAAATTAAAGGTACTTTTATTGTCATCTTATGGTTTTCTCAGTTCTCTTCTTTGGATGGTTGAGCACTTGCTTTTTTAATGTAACATGTTCTAATACGTCTATGTAATATTTCTGTTTTTAATTGGAATATATCTCATTTCAGTCAGTGAGACTTGCTCTCTGTTTCTCTTTTGTTACTCCTTTGAACCTTGATCGTGTCCTGAAGAAGCCCCACTGTGAAACGCGTAGACGCACAAGGGCTCACTGTACTGATTGTATTAGTTTTCATGTGTTTTATCTCTTTTTGAATTTTGTATTTGTATATGAATTTTTTTCTAATAAATTATATACATTTTCTCACTTCTCCTTTGTTTCCATGCCTTAAAAGTCTGAATTTGGGCTACTTTGATAGCACTCTCCTTTTGTCCCTTTGCAAAGTGCAGTTGCTCCACTTGCATCATCCAGTCATGAACAAGCAAAAGTGCTGTTTTTTTTTTTCCTTGCACATGATTGGACACTCTTTGCAAAGTGACACTTTACCTAATTTACTAAGCTCTGTAGCAACCTCACTTACAGAGTACAAGGTCTATTTGCCTTTAGTAAATCAGCCCCAAGGAATGATGTCCAAAGCAGTTTTCACTCTCCTTTTCTAGTAGACTGATAATAAATGGAAACGGACGTCACATCTGGGCTTTGATTTCTGAAAAATGCCAAATTGCGCCATGAGGTCTAACCACCTTAGCCAAACTCGTCACAGCTACCAAACTACTAATCTTAAGGGACAACCACCACTATTTGATATCAGCCCACCTAAAATCTCACGTCAGCTATAATATGTTACACCTTTGAGTGGGTGTCTTTAATGGGCCTTTAAGCCTAGTGCTGGTAGGCGTGGCCTCAGATCTTGCTGCACTGTGATTGGCCGGTGTGTCCCTATTGACAAGAATAGGACTGCTTGCACTGGGATGCACACAACACCTATGCATCCCCATACAAATGTAAATACAACCCTTGCACTGGTGTACACTGTAGTACATCCTTGTTAACATGCCCTAATTTTTACAGCCTGTCCAGTTGCTGCCCCCTCTATCCTCGCCACCCTCTATATCAGTGGTTTTCAACCTGGGGTCGGGACCCCCTAGGGGGGTCGAATGACGATTTGCCAGGGGTCACCGAATCCTGGGCTGTTCCTGAATCCCTCACCGCTCTCCCAGCCTTTTCGCAGCCGCCCAGCAGGGCTGTCCCTGGAGTCTGTGGCCACCCAGTGAGGCTTTACCTGGAGCCCACGGCCGCCCACTCAGCCTCTTCGCATCTGCCCATTCAGTTTCTGGCATGGCTGCGGGGCAGAGACTAGAGGTCAGCTGACTGGTGAGGAATGTGAAGTGGGAGGGGCTGGAGGAGACCCCATCCTCTGCTTTTGGTATAGGTGTCACAGCTGTGAGACACCACAAAGTCAGAGACTCAGTGAGTAACACTACCTGATTTTTATGGCTAGGGGTTACCACAACTTGGAAAATTTTAACAAGGGGTCACGGCACTAGAAAGGTTGAGAACCACTGTTCTATATGAATAATGGATAGATTCACGCATAGCATAATTCTATCCATGGCCGCCGTGGCCACCCCCTATTCAGGCATCTGGCCCCTTTTTGGATGCCGGGCGCCTGACTTACAGCGGCAGGGATGTTTTTTTTTTTAAGCACCTGATTAGAGCCATAGGCTCTAATAGGCTTCAAAATAGGGTGGCTCGTGGCGCAGAGGATTGCGCCATGAGCCAAACTCAAGTGTTACAACAGCGAATTAATATTCGCTGTTGTAACAATGATCCTCAATCCAGCCAATCAGAAGCGGGTGTGAGACCCGTTTTCTGATTAGCCGAAAAGAGAAGACTCCCGATTGGCTGCAGTGAAGGAGGGAGGAAACAGAAGCTGCCGCCACCATGGAGAGCAGGGAAATGGGAGGCTGCCGCCAATCATGGGAAGCCACTATGGGGTAAGTGCTACCAACCGTCCCACCGACCAACCGAGGGGGGGTGTCGGTGGCATACTGTTTGCCGCCCCCCCCCCCAAAAAAAAATTCTACCATCCGCCACTGGCTTGTGTACAATATGACCCTCTACACACAGGTGTCAAAATCGACTGCAATGTGTGATCTTTGATGCTTGAATTGTATTCAGCTAATTGGCTGAGTATGTATAACTAGCTTGTAAAGAGCCTAGGTTACTTTGTACTACTACACACTAAAATGATTGCATATACAGTATCTGCGTTTTGCCATTACACCCCTTTATCCCTATTGCCTTTGCCCTTAAAAGAGCAATGACACATGAGAGCAAAGCGAGAATTGTAAATATAAGCATCACAAGCTCCATGTTCTTCATAGTAAGAGCCCTTTATATGACTGGTACTCCTTAATAATTAAAGAAGAACAAAGCAGGCTTATGTTTTCTTGTGGGATCCAACAGTTCTTTTTTTCGGAAATCCTTCCATGCAATGACTTGTTTCACATGAACCCAAACAGGCACTTACATAGCTGTCATCAGGACTGTTCAGCCTCTGAACTGGATAACTCTGGCAGGAACTTATAGCTTGCTCTAAAGCTTGGCTGGTGTGCAGACAGTCTGACACAATGATGACCATGTGCCTGTGCACTGAGAAGTCTGTCCAGGAAGCTGCTCAATGCTCTGTGCAGTGTATGCTACACTTGGCAGCACTTTATTAAGATATGTTGATGTACTGTCATTTGCATCAGTAAGCAATATGGGGAGTAATTGAACGACTTTGAAGCTATTTACTTTTGCAACAGTTAAAGTAAATGGTTTACTAGAATTTGGAAGCCTGCTAATGTATAGTCTTTCCTAATTGGAGTGGGACAGATTAGGGAAGCTGCCAATGAGAAAAAAACACTAGCTGATCTGAATAGGATTTTTAAATTGATATGCCCCGTACACACGGTCGGATTTTCAGACGGAAAATGTGTGATAGGACCTTGTTGTCGGAAATTCCGACCGTGTGTGGGCTCCTCACACATTTTCCATCGGATTTTCCGACACACAAAGTTTGAGAGCAGGATATAAAATTTTCTGACAACAAAATCCGTTGTCGGAAATTCTGATCGTGTGTACACAAATCCGACGGACAAAGTGCCACGCATGCTCAGAATAAATAAAGAGATGAAAGCTATTGGCCACTGCCCCGTTTATAGTCCCGACGTACGTGTTTTACGTCACCGCGTTTAGAACGATCGAATTTTCCGACAACTTTGTGTGACCGTGTGTATGCAAGACAAGTTTGA